>NC_060150.1:52891134-53016110 GCF_021292245.1 Micropterus dolomieu | reverse complement strand
GAGAGAGAGAGAGAGAGAGAGAGAGAGAGAGAGAGAGAGAGAGAGAGAGAGACACTGTGTGAAAATTTCCGACAGCCCCTGAAGGCAGCAGGAGTCCTCCCAGTCAGATCTGGCTGAACGTGACGTGCCGACTCGGAGCCGAGGAGCGAGGTTTCCTGGCGGAGCTTCGGAGGGAGCAGGAGCCGAGCCGGTCTGTCTGTCTGTCCGTGTGTCTGTCTGCCGTCGCCGCCGCCGCAGTCTCTGTCTGTCTGGGACAAACACACAAAAAAACCCTCCTCTTTTCGGCTTCCTCGGCCTGGACATCAGCGGCTATGGATCCATCGCTGTCCTCCTCCTGCTTTCACCACTGACGGACGTTACTCCGTTGGATGCTCCAGTGCCCATAGAGGAGGAGGGGAGGAGGTGGAGGAGGAGGAGGAAGAGGAGGGGGGCTTCCCTATCATTCTTCGACTACCAGGTGAAATTATTATTATTATAATATGGCACAATGTGTTGTGGGTAGAAGTGGAAGCTGTGCGTGTGGAAGCAGGGAGAGGAGGAGGGAGGAGGGAAGCGGCGGTTGGGTTCGCCGTTTTGGGGGCACGGTGAGCGGGTTTGTGTCGAAGCCCGGAGCGGGGTGGGAGCGGAGGTTAGCATGTTAGCTAGTTAGCTGCTGTTAGCTGGGCTGCTGCTGTTGCTGCTTCGTCATTCGCCAGTCTGGAAGGGGATGCGGCGCCGGGATGCTGCTGCAGAAGGGAGGGGAGGAGGGCTTGTAATGATAACGGTACCGTCCGTCTGGCCTCGGCCCATCTCCGTGATGAACGCCCCCCCCCCCCCCACCCCAACCTCCCCGCCCCTCTCTTCCTCCTACCCCTCCTCCCCCCATCTCCCATGTCTCCCCATCCCTTTAAAAACAGCGTCGCGTCTCTTGTCCGAGATGAATAACGTTAAATAAAACCACAGATGTTAAAATAACACCACGTCAAACGGCTCCAACGACTGTCAGTTTGTTAGCTTGCTATGCGAGTCAGCCAGCTAAGCTAGCCGGCTAACATTAGCGGTAGCATCACCCTCCCTCCCTCCTCCCTCCTCCTCTCCACCCCGCTAGCATCCCTGGCTAGTTCGCATCCTCCAGCCGGGCCATCACAAGGCCAGCCTGGCGTACACAACCCGTCTCCCAGCCGTTTCACACCGTGGGAGCCAAATATTTTATCGTCTCAAACAGTAAACTAGTCGGCACTGAAGAGTCTGCCAGACATTTATTTATTCGCGTCTCGCCCATTAAAATAAAAAGGAGCACGCCGAGCGGATGTTGTTATGTAACAGATAATGACACCACACGCCCTTGAAACAAAAGCTGTTGTTTCAGTATTTGTTTGTTTGTGTGTGCGCGGTGCAGGACCCCGAATCATGGCCCGATAAATCAGAGGCGGCGGGGTGTTTTGTGTGGTACCGAGGGCCGCAGCACCTCTGAGCCGGCTTCTGAAACACAACGGCTGCTCCTGTCAGCCATTGTTTTTGTTGTCATTGGAGGGCTCACATTTGTTTTCCAGCCTTGGATCTCCCCATTGACGGTGTGGTTGTGTGTGTGTGTGTGTGTCCCTGTGCATTGAAGGAAACATAGCTGGTCTTCCACCAAAAACATTTTCCAGCATCTTTATATTACTACAGCTTGGTGCATAAATGTCAAATTATGATTTAGTCAATATGGAGAAGGTGGTTATTATCCATGATGTATTAAATTATACAGGAAAGGCTAGCCATTAGCAGATGGTTAAATGTATGGGGGAGAAAAATTTGTTTGACTTGTTATCAAAAAAATCTAGTTTTATTACTGTAAAAACTTGTAAAATACTAGTAAGAGTGGGACTTATTGACATTATATAGGCAATTACTGTCAATTAAAAGCCTAGTCCCAATAAGACGCCTGTCCCTTTCACTGGCCTGGTGTGGCTACACATTTTGAGAAATAAACGCAGGTCTCAATTAGAAGCCTGGTCTGGTTTTTAGAGAAGTTCTCTGGATGTAGAAAACATCTTGAAGCCCACCAGATCGCCTACTTAAGCTATAAGCTCATTAGATTGCGCATACCAATATAAATGTTTAAACTTTTGTCAATATGGACATGCTACACATCGTTAGATCGGTTAGATTCTCTGCAATTCAATAGTTCAGTTCATTTAATAAAATCATTGAGCACGTCTTCAAGTCTTCAAGTATTATTCATTGAAATTTACTGGCATGGTAAATTAATTTAAGGTCTGTTCCAAATGTAGGTGTAAATCAGTGATTTAAGCAAATAAAAGCCAGGGCTATTAATTGAATTTTTATGTGTGTGATTTATGATGTATTGCAAGAAAATTATTTGTGAATCACCATGGTATTGGAGAGACTGAACAGGAAACATTTACCTCTAAAATCATGCAGGCAAGGCATTTATAGTAGGAGTTGGACTTACATAGGCAATTATGTGATATGTGATATATTACAAGAAAATCATTTATGAATTATCATTGTGATGGTGAGACTAAACTTTAAAAATTGTCACTGTATTTTGCTCAGCGATGATATTAGATTGTTTATCGAGTTTGAACAGAATCCTATTTTGACGATGTGATCTTAACATGTTATTGTTTACAGATCTGTTGTCCCAAAATAATGATCCTGAAAAAGCTGTATGTTAAATCTGACAAAATGTATTATTTCAGTTCTTGGTTAACACATGTGAAGAGTTTGGTCTCATGTGATGCATAACAGTAGAACATACTGTATTTAATTAGGGTTGTATATTGTTGAAATTTTATCGAATCCAGTTCATATTGAATCTGGGTTCTGGTTCCTTTACCACAGATCTAGTCAGCGCTCGGTGACCTTCATCCTCTTCCTTGCTCATCTTTCCCTTCATAGCTAAAGTGAAAGGAGTCTCTGTCCAAGAGGGGCGTCTCTGGGGACTCATTTGTAGCCATCATTGGTTTCCCTTCAGTATAAAAGGTGAACGTCAGCTCACCTGTGTTTTGTACCTGAGATGTTGCTACTGTTAGGGATAGCTGGGTCTGGGGCGTCATTGTAGCTGGGAGTGCGCGGCACGTTCAATGCGGTGCGTTCCTTCAGATTCACGCCGTGTTGAAGTAAATGCTTCGTCATGTTGGAGCTGCTTCCTATCTCGCACCAAAGCTGCTTGCATTTTGCTGTATCATCCTCTTTTTTAAGTGAAGCTAAGCCAAACTTTGGAGTCCAGGAATGGAAACAGAAGGACTCTCTTCTTCATGCTTTGTTGACGTACTGCGTAACAAATGAGGTGACATTAGGTCGGCGTAGCAGCTCCTGGCAGATATGAGACACTTTGATGGACTGTAAAATGCTCACTGCAGTTCAATCGGGAGCGCCACTGAAATATGCAAAACATTAGGAACCGATATGTAGAATCCAAACGCACGGGTCTTAATGAATCCATGGCTCTTGGAAAATTTGGTAACAGTTCCAGCCATAAACTGAGACCGAAGGACAAAACTACTAGAAAGAAGCAGTTCAAGTTAAGACATGTGAAGTATTGACATATGCGCTTCTGTCTCAGTATTTCAGTTTTTGGTTTGTCAGCTGGAACAAAGCAACAGATTATACATTCGTTCAATTACTGTATATGTAAGAGAGGCCTAAACAGAAAATGATTAATGTCCTATCTTGTTGGTTTGGGTACAAAGCCTGCAACTCATATCTTTTTAAATGGGTCATCTGGTACTGTAGAAAAGTCTCAAGTATGTTTCAGCTACAAATCTTTCAGCGCGTTTGGTCCGCAGCTTATTGATGGTCTGAAACTACAGTATGAGTTGAATAGTGGGAAATGGAAATGCATTGTCCAGTGGCTGTGCAAGCATTAGGAATATATGTGATTTATTTATAATTTTATTGTTTATTTTTGGACACTGGTTCCCAGACTGAGGTCACAGGCCTCCATTAAAAACAAATATTTATCAGGCCCTTCTAGATGTGGGACAAATGTTGAACAAGCAATAAGCTAGCTGTCTTGTAAATTCCTGCTACTGCTTCACAGTAAAAGTCAGTCTCTGGCAGGAAACCGAGATATGATGCTTTATATCGTGCATCACTGGAGTCTGTGCGTCAATTCAGGAGTCATTGGCTTTAATGTGTGATCTTAATATGGTTTTAGGAGAACTGCTGCTGTAAAACAGGTGTGTTCAGAGTCTGTCTGCTGTTCACCTGCTGGTCTGTGCTGGGTGGTCAGCTGATAGACAGGCAGACCTGAAGACACTGATGAAGACATGATAGATAGAAGGAGGGGTGAAGTGAGGGCAAAGGGAACGTTTGGGAGTAAAGGAATGGAAAGAAGGGATGAAGGAGAGGAGAGAACAAGAGGAGGTGTGACAACAGATGAGGGAGGAAGCGGACAAAGAAGGTCAGGTGTAGGGATTCCCCCAGAGCGTCAAATTTTTTAAGGGGACTCCCAGAGGAAATTTTATTGCTCAATGGTGGCTTTTCTACAGCTCAGGAAACAACATTGTGATTTTCATTTCAGCCTAATTTTAGTTTCAGTGTGGTCCAACCTGTTTCTCATATGCTGCTCCTAAAATTCACTAGGAAAAATACTTGAGAGAGAGCGTTTAGTAGCAGGAGGCATAATTGTTACTTTTCACAGTCTCATTAATGGCAATTTTTTTGTCATTAGGAGAAGAAAACGACACGCCTTAAATAGGATTTGAACCCAGGACCTTCTGTTGTAAGGGTAACAGCTCTGCCACTGGACCATCCAACATGTACCGAAAGTAAATATTGTCTTTGACAATAATACATTGTTCCTGTACTTAAGAAAAGAAGAAATACCATATTTACCATAAAAGTCCTCAAAATTCTCCTCAAGTAAAGGTATTTAAGTATTCAATAGTGAATGTACTAAAGTATCAAAAGTAAAAGTGCTCATTCTGTATGATAGTATCTCAGTTCTTGTGTTTGTTCAAGCTTAATTAATTAATATTTAAATATATTAATGTTTAAAAGTTTAAAGCCCCCTAAAATGAAAATACTCAAGTGCAAGTACCTGAACATTTATACAAGTTAAGTATTTTCTGATCCACATTCAGGAGACTTAAATTACACATATTTAAAGGGGACCTATTATGTTTATTCATATTTTCTAGCATTTCTAGCATTCACTAGTCATTCCGAGCCAGATTTCCAAATATGGTCATTTGCTCCAGGCAGAGAATGCTGGCCACGCCCTCGAAGGAACATGCAGACCTGTCCCTGCAGCAACCTGGTAAACACATTAGACAATGGCCAATCAGAAGACAGTGGGCTTTGAGAGGGGGCTGGGTCTCAAAGAAACAGAAGCATCGAGAGCTTGTTTATGACAGATGCTGAGTCACAGAACTACAATATAGAGCTAAGCATAATTTGAATTTGAGAAGTAGGAGAAAAAACCTTTGGTCTCACCTTAGTATTAAAAGTAGCTCGTTTGTGTCCAGGGGAAATGAAAGAAACAATTATGAGAGCTCTTCTTGGAATTTCCTCTGGTCTGTTTCACAAAAGTGGTTTTGAAAACATTGCTTAAAAAATAAAAAAAAATTGAGTGTCATGCTTGCAAGTCCTACAAGGCTCTTGCATGGGTTGCATATACGGCATTTATTTTCATTAATGAAACATAACACAAGGAAAGGTCTCATGTTGCAAATCACTGCCTGTATGTTGCAAATTTGGGAAAATAGGCCCCAAGTACAGTGTTACTGTTCTGTTGTCTGTGCTTTGGAAATTATGCAAATCTCTCTCTCACTGTGTCTCTTGACACCTGTTGTATTTGTGGGTGGTGGAGCTTTGGTCAAAAACACTCAAGGAAGAAGTGATAATCACTAATAGCTAAGATATGGCTATGAGAGGACTGGACGATAGGACACTATATACAAAATCTGCAACTTACGATTATTTTCATTATCACTGCAGATTAGTTTCTCAATTTATTGGTTGATTCTTGTAGCCCAAAGTGACGTGACCTTCTGGTCAACCGCATAAAACCCAAAGATATTTTATTTACTGTCCTATGAAAATGGAAAGCAGCAAGAGAAGGAGAAGTGAAAAGGGAGAGAGGGAGAAGGGGATGTGAGGAGGCTAGGAAAATGGGGAAGGTGAGATAAAGGAATGAGAGAACGTGGAGAGGGAAGCAGAGTAATAACTGGTGATGGAGGTATGGGAAAAGGAAGGAAGGATGGAGGTGAGAGTTCTGTGATGAAGAAAGGGGAAAGAGGGAAAGGGGGGCAGTGAGCGAAGGTGAGAAAGAAGGAAGGAAGCGAAAGAGGAGGTAAAAGGTTTAGGTCAATGCAAGAGGGAGAAGGAGTTAGTGAGGAAGGGAATGAACAAATGAAGGGGAGGATGAAGAGAAGATGCGAGGGGGTGACTGACAAGAGGAGGCAAGGAAAATGGGGAAGGAGAGAAGGGAAGGAAAGTAGGGCCCGGTAAAAGAGGGAGCTCAAGAAGGAAGGAGATAGAAGGGAAGGTAAAAAAAAAAATATTGGAGAAGTGGGTACAGACTGGAATGAATAGGAAGGAAAAGAAGGAGTTAGTGAAGATGACAGGGAACCAAGGAAGGAGGGGAGAAGGAGGCAGGAAGTGTGTTAAGGCTCTGAACAATAAGTGGTGGCCTGTTGTGTTTGCTGTGCGAAGGAAACTATTCACTGACCTGCTCTGTTGTTTTATTTTTTTTTTCTGCCTTCTCATTTCTCTGCCTCTGTTTCCTTCCAGGCTGACTCACCGCTGGAGCGCCTGAACACAGAGGAAGAAGAAGAAGAAGAAGAAGTTTGAAGAGAACTGAGAAGCAGAGAGTGAGAAGGAGGGAGGGAGAGAAAGAGGGGAGGGAAAAAAACAATTAAAAGAGGTGAGGAAGACTAGGAGGGGAGAGAGAGAAGGAAGACAGCAAGAGAAAGTCAGGGTGGGTCGGCAGGGCGAGAGCAGGAAAGAGAAAGTGAAAGAAAGAGAGAACGATAGAGAGACATTATAGGGTCATACAGCCCAGTGGAGAACAAGTTGACAGATCTGAAGTCAGGCGAGAGGGGGCGCAGGTAGGTTGGAGTTAGGGTGGAGGTCGGAGGTCAAGCGGTCAGACGGGAGGCTGACTGAGCTTCAGCCGAACAAACTGTCCCGCTACCCCCCTACCCCCGACAACTGCCCTTTCACCGTCACCACACTGGGAGAGCTGGTGACGAGGAGAAGCCACCATGAGCGACCAGAACGTCGTCAAGGAAGGCTGGGTCCAGAAAAGAGGTGAGGCGTGTACAAGTTTTCATCTGTAACGCCTACGATTGCATCCCACTTATTATATTTTACTTAATTAGAGTTCGCTGGTGATATTCTATATTTTTCTTCTTCTCAACAAGTCACATGAAAGCACAAAAGCCCACTGTGACTGTATCTACTAACAAGTACTGTGTCTTTATCAAAGCCTGATAAATCTTATTCCTCTGTGCCTCCGAAAACTATTAAAACAGTAATACACTGTTGGGTTTGTTCTTTTCATTTAATTTGTTGACCGTTGGGCTGAACGATATTGAAAAAATATGGAATGTTATATTTAGACTGATATTGCAATTGCGATGTGATTTGCGATGCAAATTTTTTTCAGCATTATTTTTATTTTCATTGAAAAATATATTGAAATGAAGCACACTTCGGACACACCAATTTCGGGCAGCCCCCTATGTAGGGAGTTGTATGTAGAGCACTATATAGTGAGCTCACTCACATTATTAACACAACACTTTCGGACACTACTCCGATCGTTATTTAGGCGCTGTTAATTACGTCATTGCCGTCGGACAATCAGTTTTTTTGGTTTTTGCAGTAGGCCATATTACGATTTTGATAAAATTTCGATTCATTGTAAAGCCCTATTGTTTAGTTGACAATTAAAAAAATATAGAACAAGGCTAGTCTTATTCCTGAGGTGGCTCCTCTCTTTTTGTTTATTATGAATATATGTAGTAAATATTAATGTAAACATACCGTATCATTGGATAAATAATGCAGAAAGTGTGGTGTGAACAGCACGGCGGTTTCTTCATTCGTATTCTCAGATAATGTTTAAAAGTGGCTTCATCATTTCCATATTGTTGACTGTGAAAGATCAGATTAACCAGATGTCTATGAAGATTCTCAGTCATCCAGGTCATAGTTATCCAACGAAGGTTAAAATCAAGGGCAACTGGACTTGGTTGAAGATACTGGAAGACGTTTCGTCCCTCATCCAAAGGACTTCTTCAGTTCTGACTGACTGGCAGGGAAACTCAGCTATTTAACCTCAGTGGGGTCGTTGGCCCGGGTCATCGATACTGCTGGTTCGTTAGTGTTCCTTGTTGCTGTGACGACAGTCGTTACAGTCGTTAAGACTACCTGTGGCCAAGACTGAACGACCATCGTTGGTATCTTCACCTGAGGACAATAGGTTACGTTTGTTGAGTTTCCTGGGAAGTGATGAAAGGACAGCATTGTAAGTGGGGGATAAGTGGTGGCGTAGACCCCCTCCCCTGTTCAATGACGGCTTCTCAACCCTGGTGTAGATGGCTTCCTTGACACCTCTTTCAAAGTTTTCTTTGAGTTCCTCTTTCTTAGTACATCATAGTCTTAACGACTGTAACGACTGTCGTCACAGCAACAAGGAACACTAATGAACCAGCGGTATCGATGACCCGGGCCAACGACCCCACTGAGGTTAAATAGCTGAGTTTCCCTGCCAGTCAGTCAGAACTGAAGAAATCCTTTGGATGAGGGACGAAACGTCTTCCAGTATCTTCAACCAAGTCCAGTTGCCCTTGATTTTAACCTTTGTTGGATATCAGATTAACCAGGTTTCAGTCAAGACTGCTTACGTTAAGTTTGAGCACAAGTCAAGACCAAGTTATAAAATCACTGTTGTGAGCAGTGAGCATCAGCTGTGATGAAACATCACTCATTGTCATTGGGATTCAGAAAAGTATGTCAGGTTTTAGAAACAGGAAACAACTTTTCTTTCAATGTAGCATGATTTGCTAACAACTCTGAGAAATTAATTAATTAAATATATCAGAAAGATAATAGTATTGTAGGATGTTATAAGCCAGCTATGAAAGTTGGATATCAGTCCACACACGTGCATAAAAATAAATGGTCTAAAATTAAGATGCTTGATTGCTTCATGGCAAAAACTCGCTATTTGTCAATACACATTTCCAGCAGTTGAATGAGGATGTATGTAAATGTAAAATACAATACAGTATTAAAGAATTATGAACGTTTATTGACAGCAACCTGTCTAGCAGCCAGGCACACTGGGAAGGAAAGACAGAAAAAAAACTTCGAGACAACTAGGATTGCAACTAACAATCTCTTACTTAATGGATGTTATCTGACAGAACAGAAACAATGGTGCTAACCAGCTCTTGGTAATCACTTCTCCTTCTCTATTTTAGGAAGCTGATTTATAGCAAACCTCACGGTTGGATTGAAACATGTCGGATGTGTTCTGGTCTTTGCGGCTGTTTGTGTTTGTTTGGATGAATTTATTTCTGGCATGGCTTTAGTTTTGTCTTTACGCAGGATGGAAACATTTTCGGCCACAGATGGCTGCTGTTCTCTGTCATTCTCCGTTTCATGTTCAGGTGGAGATGTGTGTTTTGCTCCAGGACATCTGAAACCAGATTAGCACAACAGCTGTTGAGGGAATTGAACCTGAGACCATTACGTTGGAGGACTATACTGAAAAGGCAGTTCACATAAATTCATTCATGTGAAAACAACTTTTTTTTTATATTCATGATCTCCCAATTCCATGCAACGTATTGATTCAGTGTAAGTTATACACACTAATCTCAAATTCACTTATTCACATAAAAGTTTTACAGACGTACAAACTAGATCTGAATAGTTATCCAGACACCGTTGGCAAGAATCCACAGCAGCTTCAATTTCTTTTTCCTTGCATTTATATTCCGACTGTTCAATTGGTGGCCCACGGTAAACTACATACTGTATATCGTATATAGAAGTAGCTAACTTGTGAGCCATCTTGCTTCCTTCTCACCTCCGTTGAGTGTTGTGCCTATGCAACAGGTACGATGTTTACAGAGGTAGCCACACCACCAATCATATCTTTCACAAATCAACTCATGTGAGTTCTGACCACACTTCATAGCTTTTTTAAAAACATCTGGCTACTGATAGTCACAAGAAGGGAAGTACTTTGCTCAAAATATTTCTCTGTCAACCTTGAAACCTAAAATTGACAATGAAAACAGTCAGTTTAGCCTGGACTGGCAAGTACGTGTTTATTTCACTGCAATCTGCAAATGCCAAACCACAGTCATCAATTTGCAACGTTAGATTACATATATATATAGGGCAGCGCGGTGGTGCAGTGGGTAGCACTGTCGCTTCAAAGCAAGAAGGTTGTCGCTTCAAAGCAAGAGGTTGCCCCAGCCTAAACTGTGTGGAGTTTGCGTGTTCTCTCCGGGTGCTCTGGCTTCCTCCCCGTCCAAAGTCATGCAGGCTAGGTTGATTGGTGTCTCCAAAATTGTCCTTAGTGATTGTTTGTCTATGTGTGGCCCTGCAATGTACTGGCTGGTGACCCCTGCTAAAATAAACACATAAAAGCCCCTGTTGGGTTCAGGATTCAACTCTTTTCAACCCGCTTGAATTTGCAGGCTTGATTTTACCAAAACGTAACCATTTTATACAAACGTGAAATAGTGAAAATTCTGAACGGATGAACATGTCATGTGCCTGTTACACGTAATAAAAAATGTTTTTCTAAAGATTGAATACTTTCTGTTTTCTGAGATGGTCCCAGAGCTCTTCCCACGATCGTACACAATCTTTTCCACTTCTGATCATTTTATTTGTGCATTGCATTATGGGCCAGTAGTCATTTTGTGAATTTATCAATGTGAACACACTGCATACTTAGAACCTGGATAGAATTAGTATGTGGCGTGAAACTGAAACACAGCTGTTGTTTTTGAAAAGTTCTGTTCTCATTCAAATACAAAAACAACAGGAAGCCAGCTAAATATCTTCTTCTGCATCTTTCAGTCACTTATATGGTCACTTACAATTTATTTTATCATAACTGAACACACAGTTTAGTTCTTCCCATTGAAATTTCACCTGTTAGTGCATTGCTACGCCGATTTGTCAATTAAATCACTATTTTATCATTTAGAAGTTGTCTAAAAACAGAAACAGAAACTTAGAGTTAATGACAAGACCTTACTTTTTGTGATCCAGTGTTTTCAGATGGATTCACTGTTAAGGTAATTTTTGGCAGTTGAAAACACCGCTGCTTGTGTTTCTGTAAGGCTCAGTGTGGACATGGCCTAAGCCAACCTGCCAGTTTGAAGAACAGCACCTCCAAACAATGGTTGTTTACCTGCCAGACGGCGAGCAGAGAAGGCAGGCTTTGCAGGGCTGCAGCCCAGTCTGAGCTGCATTTGGCTGGTGTGTTATTTCCCACAGTGATTTTAATGTGTGTGTATGTGTGTGCTGGAGGTCTGTTTGTCTGGTCTGAGCTCAGGGCTGTTGGCTGGCAGGCAGGGGGAAGTTTCTCTGTGGCACTATGAGCATACAGAGGATGACCTAACACTCTGTTTCCTTCCTCTCCGACCCCTGAATTGTTTAATGCACCTCCATGTGTGTGCTCTTATAATTCAGTCCTAACGGCCCTCTTAGAGTACTTGCCCCAAGCAGCTTGTTGGGCTTTTTAAGATTGAAACTATGAGTCCACATGCAGTTCAGGACTGTTTTGAAACAGGGGTGTTGAAACAAATTTTTTACATAAACGTCGAATGTGGAGCAACAGGATTGTTCTTGGGTTAATGTTGGTGGAGACTTGTTTCAGTTGTTATAAATGGTATTTGTCTGCGGGTGCATTCACAAAGTGATGCGTCTGTTTCAGCAAAATAAGCCTTTGTGAAGATGTAAGGTTTCAAACTACAGTATGTAAATAGAAAGTTTGTCCTGAGGCGGGGTTCAGTGGAGGAAGGACCAGGAGGGTCATGAGAGACCTCTTGAAGTTGCATCTTTACGTCTTTAATGTGATGTACAGGTATTTCCTGCTGGAACAGGACGCTGGGCGGGACATAACACAGCGAGGGATCAATTTTAACAGCAAACCAAAGGGAAATCCGTTAAAGTGACAGGTCAAAGGGGAACAAGAGACTTTGTATGTTTCTCAGGTGTCTTGCTTGAGGACACTTCAGCATGTCTCCAACCACCAACCTACCAATGTGGCAAGTTGAATAGGTATTCTGGCAACCTGCTGCCTAGTTCGAGGTTTATTCATGGGGCGGTGATATGATGATAGTGATACCCTGAGATAAACCACTAGCCTAACCTTTATTATTATTATTATGTTATGTTGTTGTGAGTTGATTTTGGATAAATTGTTTTAAATATTATTTATTCAGTGTGTAAATAAATTGATGTAGTTAATTATAGCTTGTATTGCAACACCCAGGTTGCACTGCCCTTGTGAGGACCGCCGATACCACCCACCTGTTCACTGATTCGCTGTATCCTTCCTAGCAAATGCAAGAGCGGAAAGGGAAGAGAGGTGTTGGAGTTTTGGTGGAGAGGACGGTGAATGGAGGACGATTGCGGCAGAGCAAAACACTTTTTTCACTGCTTGCTCGCTCACTTCACTGTCCTTCATTGGATACAGCGGTGGCACGAAGCGAATCAGTAAGCAGGTGGGTGGTATCGGCGGTGCAACGTGAGTGTTGCAGGTTGTCACAAGGTGTTGGCTTTATCTGTCTGCAATGTTCTCAGTTGCTCAGTTTAACCTGAGATCTTAAGAAACCAAACGCTCAAACGCTGTATCTCTAAAATGTATGCCAGACTTCTCTCTTCTTTTGGTAGTGACAAACAAATTAGTCAATTATTCTATAAGTTGGTCTACAGAAAATAAACAGTTTGTTTTCATTGCTCCTTCAGTTTCCCCACCTATATTTATCCTGCCTGTCTGGGGATTGTACCACCAACTTTCAGGGTTCAAGTACACTTTTGTAACCTTTAGGCCACCTCTGCATCTAGTCAACTGTCAGATATAATTAATAATCATTTGGATAATTGATTAATGGTGCAAGTAATTTATCAGACAAAAGGTTTTAGCTTTTCAAATGCTTGTCTCTTTTAAATCGTGTGAAGTAAATATCTTTGAGTTAAAAAAAAAAGTCTTCTTGGGCTCTGGGAATTTTTAAACAATTCTTTTGACATTGTATGGACATAATTGTTAATCAAATAACCTTTGATAGATGTAGACGCTGGTCCTGGCAGCCCTTATTTGTAAGTTAACTTGCAGCTCAAACTATTTAGTTTTCATAATGCTGCTGACTTTCTCCTTCTCTGCAGCTCACCAGTTTTTAAGTGGCACTGATTTCATCCCATTTCTGTCGTTGTTTTTCTGAAGCTGAGCGAGTCATCAGATGTGTGAGAACAGTTGCGTCAGAGTTTGATTGGCTGGATAGATGCTGAGGCAGTTCAGTTCACTCGTCGATCACTAATACAGACACACTTTGGTTCCAGCGCCTTGTTCTTCGTTAGCTCTGGTGCTAAAGTGACTCTGTAAGATGTCAACATCTCACCACGGCATATTCATGTATTCCAACATTTGTTGTAATTGTGTCACACACTGATGAGTCAGAACAGCAGGAAACCAGCACTTCATGGCAGCTGAATAAGAATAAACACTGTGTTCATACAGTATTTTTCATCAAAAGATTTCTTCTTCAGCTAGATGTGGTACCGCTGTTTAAATGAATTTGTTGGCTGACGTCTGGGGTAAAGCTAAAATTAGAGAAACTGAAAGGCTGGTGATAATACATATTTAGTATAAAATGTGTAATGCTCTGCAGTTCTTGACTGATTTTATTTTACAATATGCAACAGAAAACCAAATTTAACCAGTTCAAAGTGAAGGGTCGTCCACTACAGCAGATGTGTTTTGATAATGTTTTTTCAGTCCTGGCCCAGACTCAGACAACTGTGAGCTCTGAAGTTTACATGGCTTTCTACTAAACACCTGTGAAACTAGAACTTTTAAAGCCTGTTTCATGTCATTTAGGTTGTGTTTGACCCTGCACACTTTTAAAAATGCATTGTGGTATTCAGTTAAAATTCTAAAGCTCTTTCAAAAATTCCCCAGCAAGGACTGTTTTGTTGATTTGCAGTTTAGATGATGTCATGATGAATTTTATTTTATTTTTTTTACATGTCTGGACTTACTTGAACTAAATCTCTTCTTCTTACTGGTTCTGTTACAATAATATTATTGCTAACAGCAGGGGGACACTTTAACTCACCAGAATAAAAGATTTGAAACTTGCAAAAATCTGCCAAAATAATCCACATGCAATAGATTCATTGGATCTGATATGATATTTATTGATTTAAAATTTTTTATTAATGGTGAACTTGAAATAATTGCCAATCATGGCCTAAACAGAGCATAACATAAGAGAGGCTGAAAGAAAACTTTATGTGTTGTATCGGCATATTTCTTTAATCTGTGTGAAAAACACATTTGACCTCCAGTGGTTTAACTTTTCACCTGACTGTGGTGAGGTACAGGTGTTCTCCAGGACCTCACAACATCACTGCTGCTTGTGGTTGCAGGTGCAACAGAGCACATTTATGACCTCACCCAACCACAGCCATCAAGCTGTCAGTAATGCTGGGTTTGGATGTTCTAAAACAAAAAGGAACGCATTACAAGCTGCACCAATAGTATGAAATGTTTCCCATTAGGGAATGGTCTCCTAAGTGAGCGGTGGGTGTGGTTGCCACTTCGTTTGGAAGTGTTGGAAGAATATTGGGTTGTGCGGGCATGATATCAGCAGATAACAATCTTTATCGTAATTAAGAACTCAATTATAATTAAAGATGTGTTGCCAGATCAGAGCCATGTCTCAAACAAATAGGTTAAATATTTACTTTGGTGACAATGAAGCAATAGAATCTATGGTTTCAACCAGAGAGGGTGGCAAAATGCTGCTTTTCAGCCTGGTGTTATTACTCTTTAAGTTTACTGCTCCTAGCAACCTCTACCACAGCATCCGTGGACTGAAAATTACGTCAAACATATCAGTCAGTGCTGATCAGTTAGGGCAAAACTCCACCCTACCAAACAGGAAATGGCTAACATAAACATGTCAGACTGAAAAAATGTAATAAAATCAAATGACAGTCTCAATATCAAGCTAATACCAGCCTTACTTAGACACTTTCCTCTACATTGATTATAAAATTAAAGTGATTCCAATGCCTAAAGTCCAGACTCTGCTGCTTCCAGCTCTGTCCAACATGTTATAGGAGTAGGATGTAACCTGTTGGTGCCACTTTTTTTCCCTCCCTGCAGGTGAGTATATCAAGAACTGGCGACCACGCTACTTTCTGCTGAAGACAGACGGCTCTTTCATCGGCTACAAGGACAAACCACAGGACTCTGACCTGGCCTACCCGCTCAACAACTTCTCTGTAGCAAGTAAGACACGGGCAACAAGGCCGTCATCACATATTTCACACACTAGAAACAAACATCAGTGTAACACCACACATCCGTCTCTGTGTGACTTCCAGAATGTCAGCTGATGAAGACAGAGCGGCCCAAGCCGAACACCTTCATCATCCGCTGTCTGCAGTGGACCACCGTCATCGAGAGGACTTTTCACGTAGACACTCCTGATGAGAGGTGAGCCTTCAGCCCTCCTCCTTTTTTCCTCCCATGTGAGGCTTTTTCTGTATTTATTTGACAGAACAGTGAGAAATAAGGCTCACCAGCTCATAAACAATATCTAAACATATCTACAGGAAAATAATCACCCCACTGTCACTATTTTTAAGTTGTATTATTTTCATTTTTGTGATGTATTTATTCTAAATAAATATTCAAAAGAGAAGAGAATAAAATAAAATAGAAAATAGAGAATAAAATATTAAAACCAAAAATAGTAACTCAATTTCAATAGTCAAATTTCCAATGGGAAAAAAATTATATTGTGTCTGCAAATTTGGGTTTTAAGACACTGACACTGGCTGCTTGTGTACCTAAAACAAACAAACAAACAAACAAAAAAAACCATTGTAATAAAATACGATATGGGAGAGGACTCCCTATCAAAAGATACCAGATGTTAAAGGTCCGGCGTTGGGATTAGGGACAAATAATCTGCAGTTCTTCGCCCTGAACAAGACTGGAAGGTTTTTGTGTTAAATTCTCCTCACACAACAGGAGACTGTCAACTCAGTGAGAAGAAAGACAGGAAGCAGGGGTGTGGGGCTGAGGCTGATCGCCAGGTTTTGAAGGGTTTCGTTCCAAAACACAATATAATGACTTTTTACCTGATGCTTAATGGCTTGTTGTGAACAAGACTCTGCTAACAAGAGTGAGCAGCAGTCATTTTGTCAGAGTAGGTCTGTAGGTTGTTAGGAGGATGGATGTCTTTTGGGTGGATTGGACCATTCATTGGCTCTTGGGTCTCATTGGCCACCAGTTTATTTTATTCAAAAAAAAAAAGTTAACAAACAAACAAGATAACAAACAAATTAAAAGTCAGTATTATAGAAGCTATGTTGGAAATGTAGGTAGATTTCTGTTTTGCTTTCATTCACTGTCCATTTGGTAGCAGACGGGGCGGACTTTACCACAGTGGACTAGGCACTCCGCTAGATTAAGAAATATCAGAATTTGTTTATTATGTGTTTTCTGTGATTGACAGCCTAACTAGCTGCACTTTAAATGTTAACGTAGTAAATTCTGCCTGTTAAATGCACCAGGCAGGTTAAAACAAACAGAGACCTTCTTCTGATAGCGCATCAAACCTGAACGCTTTTGATGACAGGGTAGTCCCACTAAAGCTGGATTTATCCTTGACAGAAAGGGTTTACGGCAGTCCCATTTCAGACGCCTACAGGAATTTATTGATTCCTAGATGGGCGTCCGATCTCACCTGTTGATAGCACCACCTCCACACTAGATGGATGTACAGTATTGCATGGGATCAGGTGTAGTGTTTTCTGTTTAAATATTGTGTTGAAGATTGTGTTTTTGAACATGTTGACACACATCCATATGTGAGAGTCTATAGTTTCAACTAGCAGTCTGTTAGTTAGGGAAAAAAAAGTTATTTTCGCTTCTCCAAAGATTTATGGTGAGTCTAATGGTGAAGCCACAATTAACCAAGTGCTGTCTGCTGGTATTTTAACCTGTTGTTGTGTCCTGCAGGGACGAGTGGGCAGAGGCCATCCAGATGGTAGCTGAGTCTCTGGCCAAACAGGAGGAGGAGGGCATCCTGTGCAGCCCCACCTCCCAGATCGAGAACGTCAACGAGGAGGAGATGGACACCTCCATCAGCCACTACAAACGAAAGGTGACAGTTAGTCTGAGTGCAGTCAACATATCGTTCCTGTTTGTGAAGCTGTCTCACTTTGAGACGAGGATGTGAGTGCAATGGATGGTGGAGAACCAGTTTCTTCATGCCTCTGTTTCTTTGTCCAGACAATGAATGACTTTGACTATCTGAAGCTTCTGGGCAAGGGCACTTTTGGGAAAGTCATTCTGGTGAGGGAGAAGGCGAGTGGTACCTACTACGCCATGAAGATCCTAAAGAAGGAAGTCATCATAGCCAAGGTCCTTTTTAATGTTTCTGTCAGCTTCTACTGGTTTTTGCTGTTTTACACTTTTCAGCTCAGCTTTGTAAAGATTTCACCATCACTAAGCTGTTTTCATCACTAGATTTATATGTCATATAATCATTTTTTTTTACAAAGATTTACCCTGAATCTATACCTTAAAATAGCATAATTTTTGTAATACCTTCAGTGTCAGATATTTGGCATGTAACAATTTGTGAAGGATGATCATATTCATTCATAAAAATAATTTACAGATTGGTTTTATACTAGCATTAGCCCAATGTTCACACACCTCCCTGCCGATTACACCCTCAGCCTTTTGACTAAAACAAGAAACCTTCTGCAGGCGAGCTCCTTTTGTCTCCTGATTAATCACTCTGCCTCTCCTTCTTTTTTCTTTTTTTATCACAGGATGAAGTTGCTCACACACTCACAGAAAGTAGGGTATTAAAAAACACTCGGCATCCATTCCTAACTGTGAGTATCAGGATGTAGATTGCACGAAACATTACACGAAGACACACCTGTGCTACTTTTCACTTTTTAAAAAGAGAAGCGGTGGCCGCCAACTTCAAAGCCCATTATGACAAGTGTCGTGCAAACAAGGAAGGATGCACTGAATTCAGACCACAAAGCGTCTGTTCTTAAAAAAATAATGTGTTTGAAACAAAACGGCTGAGCTCTGCTTGGTTTAAAAAAATATGTATATATTGTGTTGCAGTCTCTGAAGTACTCGTTCCAGACGAAAGATCGGCTGTGCTTTGTAATGGAGTACGTCAACGGAGGAGAGGTGAGAGAGCAGTGAAGAAGAAATGTTTTTGATGCTGGCGGATGTTCTGTCTTATTTCAACGTGGAAGTTATTTCAAGAATTATTGAAGAATGTTGATTAACAACACAGTGTGAATCATAGAGCTTTAACAGAAAGCCGTCACTCCTCTCATTAAGTCACATTTGGAGAGTTGTAGGCCTGGGGTGTCCGCTCTGTCGTGGCGTTTTGGTGTCAGTTTATTAATTTCAAGGCAGAGGGACTTGCAATATGTCTTCCGAAGTGTGACTTCAGAGTCCTTCTGTGTCTCTCTAAGGGTTAGGTTGAAAGGAAATTGTATTTAAAATGCATGCCTGATACATAACCTTGTTCTTTTCTTGTTCTTGATCTGTTTGGTGTGAAGAAACTGGCCAGCCGGCCCGGACTGGGACAATAATTCAGGGACTCTTAACGTCAGCCCAGGCCAAAATCTCCGCATGTTCACAACAAACAACATATACTGTAGTCGTCGTTTTGTTGAAATATTGTTTATGTTTACTGTTTATGCCAGTAACACATGCTTTAGTTGTAGTACTAGACACAAAAAGTTCTTCAAAAAACATCCAAAATTGTTAAAAACAGTTGTCCGTTTGTGTGTTTTTGCATCTGGCATTTCTTCATCATAAAAGTCTTATAGTTCTGAGTAATTGGAGATACTTCCACCTGACAAAAGAGTACACAGTTCTTTGTTTTCAGTATTCTTTCATTTTGCATTTTTAACTCTGGCCGGACACTGTCGGCCGATCATCTAGCCAGAGTAGTATTCATTATAATCGCGACATATTGAATACATTTTGGACATTTTTAAAAAAGATTTCAGATATAATTTGTCTATTTAGAGATAAAGTTTGCTACTCTTTCCCATACTGAAATTGAGAGAAGTGGTTATGTACTGTATGTATGAAATATTCCCACACATACACAGACCCAAGCTTTCCTTTACGAGTATGATTTGCTTTAAGCCTTGGTCAAGTTGAAACTGTCATTCCACTGTTGTTTTGAGTGTAACTGCGTGTAAAATGATCTCATCTGCTTCAGCTCAGCCCCTCCTGGATGAATCATCTTAATACAACAAAAATGTCTGAGGTGTATGAACTTTGGTTTTTTTCTGTTTGTTTTGTTGGTAGCTGTTTTTCCATTTGTCAAGAGAAAGAGTCTTTTCGGAGGACCGCACCCGTTTCTATGGCGCTGAGATCGTCTCTGCTCTAGACTACCTACATTCTGCCAAGATTGTCTATCGGGATCTGAAGGTAAACTACACCTGCTCTGAGTGAAGTCTTAAGAAAAACCCAACATCAGACACCTGCGCTGAGTTTACAATTATTAGTTTAACATGTAGAAACATACAGAAACGTCCAGATTGTGCATTAAGGTTGGAATAACAATGGGTCATGTTTTTTATTTCCCTTGTCTTTCTCATCAGCTGGAGAACCTCATGTTGGACAAAGACGGCCACATCAAGATCACAGACTTTGGCCTCTGCAAAGAAGGCATCACCGACACTGCCACCATGAAGACCTTCTGTGGAACACCAGAGTACCTCGCTCCTGAGGTCAGAGGTCACACTAAACTGAGAATTAGAACAGATTGGATGGAACCATGCAGTGCCGATAAAAGTTAACAACCGGAAAAATAAGAAAGTGGTGCTTGGTTGAAGACCAGGAAAAAGGCTTTTTGTCTGATTGTCACCAAACTTCAACCATCGGTCAGAGCCAATGTGGAAGTAGCTTAAAGATGTAGTTCCTCTAATGGCTGCCAAATGCTTTCTATACAACAAAGCAGAATGTCACTACCTAATTTCACTTCTTCTAACATGGCTCTAGGTGGAGATTTTGAAAGTTATTTTTCCATTAAAAGGATATGAAAGAGGATATCAGATATGTCAGGGTCTGAAATGGTTACATCAGAAAGCAAAGATCCACAGGTTGGTCTTGAAATTTTAATTTTATTTAACAATGGCTACAATGGACTTTTTGGGTTTTAATATACGCTGTCATTCAATGAAAGTGTAATCTAGTTTCAATGAACAGCTAGACCTCGCAGAAAATATTGGGTAATATCAGGTTAACAATATTTGCCCCTGTTTTTAAGCTTCCTAAGAGGAAATTTAAAGGAAATGATATGTTATCAGGTGCTGGAGGACAACGACTACGGGCGGGCGGTGGACTGGTGGGGTTTGGGTGTGGTGACGTATGAGATGATGTGCGGCCGCCTGCCGTTCTACAACCAGGACCATGAGAAGCTGTTCGAGCTCATCCTCATGGAGGAGATCAAGTTCCCACGAACCCTGTCGGCCGACGCCAAGTCGCTGCTGTCAGGGCTGCTCATCAAGGACCCCAACAAACGGTACACACACACTCATACACAAACACAATTAATGATGGGCAGGTGTGGGACTGTGCAGAGAACAGCTGCTGTTTTAAATGGATGCAGAAATGTAGTACTTTCACTTCTGCAGTTTAAAATTCTCCTGTCCTGTGGAGACGGTTAGCAGCCGCTTCTTTTCACCTGCCACAGATGAGCTCCATTGAGAGGATGTAACGCATGGGAGGTTGATGTGCGAGAGTCAAGGACACGATCCCTCACCGGCTTCCCACCCACAAACTTGGCCAGAACTGAGGTTCATTCAGTGGATTTATGACATTGGCAGAAGGCTTAAATTGTGCAGGCAAAGTTTTTGACCACTAGTACAACATAATGCTGAGCTGATGCTGATTCCCCGTGTGGGACATACTGTAAAGTCCATCTATCTTTACCAGATTAAATATATTAACAGATATGATCAATGATATAATGAATAAGTTTACATTACATTTATTTAGCTGATGCATTTATATAATGCAATAATAAGTTAGGCAGTTATACGTTAAGCAGCCTTGTGCTGTATAATGATTAACAAACAACCTTGTATCTGATATCTTGTATAAGTTCATTCAAACATGTGGGTACAACCCACAAATATGAATTGTGCAAGTACATAAACTTGATTAAATATATCAACTGGTTCAAGTGCTATTGAGACAAAAAGAGAGAGACAAAGGGTTTTTGTGTGGGGTGCCATCTGAACAGACAAGTTTTCAGTCTGCAGCAGGAGATGTGTAGAGTTTCTGCTGTCCTTGTGTCAGTGGGGAACTCATTCCAACATTGCGGAGCCAGGAAATTGCAAACAGTCGTAGTGAGGGAGTCGTAAGCAAGCAGGCAGCAGCAGAGCAAAGTGGATGGGCTGGAGTATCCTGGATGTAGGTTGGGCCTGAGCCATTCGCAGCACGGTAGGCAAGTACCAGTGCATTGAATCGGATTGGAACAGCCGTCGGTAGCCAGTGCAGTACGCAGGTAACTTCGGTAGTTTAAAGACATTCTGGATGAGCTGCAGAGGTTTGTTGGCACATGCAGACCAGAAAGGAGCGAGTTGCAGTGGTGTAGGCACGAGATGACAAGAGCTCGATTTAAGGTTTAGCTGTAAAGTTACAGGAAATCAACCATCCTTTGTGGCTTATTGACCTTGCAGGATCCTGTTTCTTATTCACAGGACAGGAGATAAAGAATACTTGTCCTGCACATCCTCAAATTCACCGGTTTAAACAGATCGATGTTAAGAAGAGAGTAAAACCTCTTAATGATAATTGATATTCAGCAAATGTGCTGTTGGACAAAAGTGACCGGTGGCTGCTGTTAATTTCCCACTTTGCTTATCCCTGAGGCGTTTTCTGTCTCTAATGAAGAAACTGGTGAAAAGAGGCTACTGCAGCTTCAGAGAGCGAACTCGTTCACCCAGGCGAGTTATTTTGAGATCAGTAGCAGGTGGATATTCTGGTTCCAGAAGACTAGATAAGATAGGATAAGAGCAACGTTTGATGTCTGACTTCAACGTCGTCTTCTTCTTCTCTTCTCTTTTCTGACAGGCTGGGCGGCGGACCAGATGACGCTAAGGAGATCATGCGACACAGTTTCTTTGGCACAATCGACTGGCAGGACGTCTACGACAAGAAGGTGAGAGCGGGATTTAGCTGTTAGACGTCATCCGATCTTCAATGGTTATTTATTGAAACAGCGTACCTGAGATATTCTGGTAGCAGGGTTACCTAATTTTTCAAAAGAAAGTCTGGCTGAGTATACTCCAAAATAGAACGGAAAAGAAAAAAAATGACCTCATCTCTAGCTCATTTCAACAACATAAAGCAGTCCAAACAGCACCGGGGCCTCTTAACAACCTCTTACTTCTTTTTGTTTACCTTTCAGAAATATGTCAGTCAAGGTCCTTGTTCCTCTTTGCGTGTCCAAAGTTTAGACTACCCTGGTTTAAACGCAATAGTAGCAAAAACTCCTTTGTTCCATGTTCAATAACCCTGCTTAATCTAAACATGTAACTTAGCATTTTGGAGATTGTTGTATGTTTTTATTGTGTTCTATATATTGTGTGTGCAGGTAACTTGTCTTGTGCCCCTGACTGCAAGTCAAGTCTCCCATTTGGGATAATAAAATGACTGACGTGAACTGAACTAAACCTGATCAATGTGGTTTGGCTAGGGCTGGACGATGTGGCGAAGTATCAAACCGTTATTTCTTTCGAGTTTAAAGGCAAAGTTGAAGAAACCTGTTGGTTAATTGTGGTTTAAACTCTTCTTTATATTCAACACTTGAGGCCAAACAGTGGATCACTTCACAAATCTGAGGTAGAACATTCAAAACAATTATGATAAAATCTTTGTTTACAAATATGCATGAGTAAAATTAAGTAAAAGCTTTTTTCAGTCAAAAAAACATTTTAATCAAAAATTAAGTCCTAATTCGTGTGTGATTCAAGTGAATACAATCAAACATTTATTGAATATTTATTGAACATTTGTCGCAAATTATATTGCGATAATTATTGTTATTGTTTTATTGTTCAGTTCACGTAAACATCTACATCATACTTATAACTGGAAACCTCCAAATTAGTGGATTATTATGACTAAAATCTCATATCCCAATATAGGTAATTTCATATTTTGATAATGATGTATGTCAACATATAGAACATTTGTTGTAAATTTCTCTGTATCATAAACATCGGGTAACACGATAACAAGTACCATGCTATAGAGTGAACAGCAAAACATCAAGGAATGTCAGTGACAGTAAGGTTGTGAGTTGGCAAACTGTGGCTACTTGCTGCTGCAAAGCTAACATGGGAAGACAAGATGTTCCCAGAGCAACACAGCAGCTCCAGACAGCGATACTCACAGCTCTCCTGCTGCTATAGCTAACATCACAACAACACCATGTGTTGGTGAACCAGAAAGTAAGCTGAACATCCGTGGGCGAGTCATTTAACATTTCCTGACACACATATCACGGCTGGATAGTGTTGTGTGGGTCGTCCATACAACAGACTTCTGTCTTTGGTATAAGCTCCTCATTTTTGCTTGCATGGTCTGAGTCCTCCTGTTGAGAATTATGCAGTTATGAGTAAACTTTCCTCTCCCCCATGTTTGTTTATTCTGAATGCAAATTTCTTCATTGCAACACCGGCACGCGTGGAAGAACTTACCGCTGTGAAGTTAGTTTTAAGTTGGCTACTCGACACATGTCTGTCATATCGCACAGCCTTACTCCAAATGATGACCATGCCACACCAGTATTTTTTAACTTTCACACAGCCAACTCAGCAACCATACATCTGTCACATCTGTCACATCTGTCACTTCCTGTCTATTCCAGCTGGTCCCACCTTTCCAGCCCCAGGTCAGCTCAGAGACGGACACGCGCTACTTCGACGAGGAGTTCACAGCACAGACCATCACCATCACTCCGCCGGAAAAATGTAAGAATGTGTTGCTACCTTCACTGACACCAGATCAGATTCCTGAGGCATCAGGCCGGTGCTGATCTCCTATTAACAGCACATCTGTGTTAGTTTGCCTCTAATATGATGGAGCATTTTACTTTCCATCTGCCTCATCTTGACTTAAAGGGGAATTTATTCATCAGCTCTGTCTTCTGACTCTGGAGAAGCTTTGTTTATGTCTGAGGAAATTACCTTAGCAATTTTGTCATCTAGGCCCATTTATAAAAAGTTGATTTGACCTCGCTGCTTTCACTTATTAAAAAAAATCTGCTTCACAAGTCCCTCAACTTTACACACACAATACTGTTTTAATGAGCTCTGGAGCCCTTAAAGATTAATGCTTACTTTCATCCAGAAACAGCATTTTTATCAAATATTTTAACATTTTCAAAAACCAAAGCGGCTTTTAAGGGTTTTACTAAATAAAATGTTCAAAATTCAGTTGACAAAGGAAAAAAAAAATCTAATACAAAAGCTAGAAAGATTTATCTTTAAATTATGTGGAAAATGGTATCAAAGACCAGCTCATAAATGTAGCCTCATTTCATTTCTTAGTAACACTTTTGAGTATTAAAAAACAGCAGGGATAGTTTAAAGTGGTCATATTCTGCTCATTTTCAAGTTCATAATCTTATTTAGTGGTTGTACCAGAACAGGTTTACATGGTTTAATTTTGAAAAAACTGCATATTTTTGTCATGGCAGGGGAACTCCCTTTTGGGTTTGTACACATTGCAAACCTCTTACATGCACAAAAAAGATATTTAACTCAATAAAGGAGAGGGAAAAAGCAAAATATCCATCCATCCATCGTCAACCGCTTATCCTGCGTACAGGGTCGCGGGGAAAAGCAAAATATGACCTCTTTAATATTTTGATATTTTAGATGGTTTAAATGAGCAGAGTTTTCAAAAATGTGATCAAAATATGGTATAATTCACCATATTTGGTAATATATGGTATATTATATGTTGTAAAATAGCAGGAGAGGAGAATTCAGTTGCATTGTTTAAGGTTCGGGGTTTGCTAGCATTTAATAAAGTTATATATTTAACTCAGTGATGAGCTTTCGTTGGCTGTTTAGTGGCAGCTTAATTCATGTTCACAACAAGGGCTGCAACTAACAATTGTTTTAATTATCGACTAATCTGCCGACTATTTTCACAGTTAATCGTTTGGTCTCTAAAAAGTCAAGAAATTGTGAAATAAGCTCATCATAATTTTCCAGAGACCAAAGTGACGTCTTTAAATTGCTTCTTTTGTCCAATCAACAGTCCAAAACCCAAACACTCTTCATTCACTTTCATAAATGACACAGAATGGCAGCAATTCCTCCCATTTAAGAAGATGAAACCATTTCAGAAGATGAAACCATTTCAGAAGATGAAACCATTTCAGAAGATGAAACCAGCAATGTTTCACATTTTTACTCAAAAATTCATCGATTATCAGAATAGTTGTCCGTTAATTTTCTTTTGATCGAAAAGTACATACATACATCGATTAACCGACTAATTGCTGCAGCTCTATTCACAACTACTGTAGCTACAACCTGATAATGCGATAAACAAACATTAAATGTAAGTCACATGTTCAAAGAACAGGCTACTTGCAGTCCTTTTACACCAAAGGTTTTGTCAGCTGGGAACTGAATCCAAAGTGAAACCTTCTGTCTGAACCGAATCAATGAGAGCCTAAATGTTCGAATCATTCATTCATTCTTGGTCCAGAGCCAAATATCTTGACAACTATTTCAAGGATTGCTGTGAAAGCTGTGCTTGACATGACATACGTATTTCCTATACTATCCTATCAACATATAATGGCTGTTGTGTCTCTGTTTCTGTCTCTACAGACGACGAGGACGGGATGGACGCGGCGGACAACGAGCGAAGGCCTCATTTCCCACAGTTCTCCTACTCAGCCAGCGGGCGGGAGTGAGCGCTCGGGGCCCAGCCAGCCAGTATCGTACCCATTCGTGGCCATTTTGAGGAAAACACGTAGCCATTTTAGGGAAAAAAAATACCAGTCTCCCCTCTTTTTCTCCTTCTCTGCCTCCTCACAGATGGGGAGAAGTCTTTTTAGGGACTTTAAAAGAGGTTTTTGCACAGTGGGATAGACTCCAGCCGGTCTCCCCACACTAAAAAATAAGTCTCCTACATTTTCAGCGCTATTTACTGCAGAAGGCAATGTTTTTGTTATTTATTTTTTTCTCTTTGTCAGTATTAAGTTGTCGACCCGGGTTGCGTTCATCTTTATTTTTTGTTTGATGTTCTGCCCTTTTTCTTTTTGACTTTTTGCACTTGGTTTGGAAGAGCCGTTTTAGGGAACAAAAAACCAAAAATGTTGCCTTACGTGTGCAGATGTTTCGTATCATACCGACAGGGTGATTTTTGTTTGTTTGTTTGTTTTTGGGAGAGGGCGGGCGGTTTTCGGGGTTGAGAATAAGTGCATGGCTCGTGGATCACTCAAAAAAAAAAACAAAAAAAAACACCTACAAAAATGTTTTCTCTCTCATACATTTGCCATGGCAGCGCACATTCCCCAATCCCATGGCAATGAAGATCACCGTCTACAGGTCAACAAAAAACAAGCAAAAGAAAGACGAGCGAGGACGAGTCTGTATCATTCCTTTCATTGTTGCAGTGTTACTACTTTGCTGTTGTATTTTTTCAACCCATGTTTTTTTCTCGCACTCTACTTCTAAGTTGTTCTTTTACTTTGAAACAGGAAACACTAAACTGCCAGAAACTGCACAGTTCACTCAGGCGCCACAGAGCACAACCGCGTTCAAACTCAGCTAACCGCTCCAGCTTTCCACAGCCGGCAGGGGAACGAGGCCTTTCTCTGCTTTCTCACCGCTCCTCCTCCTCCTCTTCACCTCCTCACCTCCGCTCTTCTGTTTCCTCATCGTAGCTGTAGGACTAGTGGAATGGGTGTTTACACAGGGACATGTGGCTTAATGTATGTATGTACTGTATGTATGCGGGACAAGGGGGTTAACCATATGCTGTCATAGCACACACACACACACACACACACACATATATATTCACACTCAGAAACAGGAAACAGCTGTGAGTTCTGCGTGCTGATCAGACTGAAGTCGACAGTTTACACCACACAAAATCAAATTAGTTGTTTTCTTAAACGAACAGAATATCAGAACGCCAAGTGTGTTTGTGAAACAGCAACAGTTGATGTCAGGTGAAGTACCGCACAGTAAATGTGTTTATCCACTCCGACTCCTTAAAGCTGTGGTATTTCTTTCTGCCTGCCTAGTAAAGCATAAACTGAACAGAGAGTCAGTCAAATTTCACAAGTGTTTTTTTTCTTAATTGTAAGCTAAATCCACATCAGTCACTCAGCAGCTCGAGTTCTTCTAATTGCAAATAAATAAAAGGAGGAATGTTAACCCCCCATTTTCCTCCTACTAAAAAAACTCTTCATCCATCGAACAGACCAACAGTTTCAGTGATATTTCTGGAAAATAGGAGGTTAAGTGGAGCAGTAGCACAACCTAATAAATCATGTCATAACTATGAGCATGTTAAAGGAGTAGTTTAAAACTAAATTAATCCACTAAACCAGAATGTAATTTTTCTTGTAGTTTCAGTTAAGTTTCGCCTCCTCTACGAGGCTTACTGCTAAAAACCTTTCGGTATCCTGGCAGCGTTTGTATTTATAACTAAATCAGAGGGGGTTAGGGTTCGGACTGATGGTTGTGTTCGTGCAGTAAGGTTACGCAGCGCTTAAGTGATATGAGTTTGGAATCGTGGTGGGATTTCCTCAAAACAAGAATATTTTCTCATAATAGGAAATAAACACTAAATATGAGAGTAGAGGCCTTCACGGGTCCATTTAGAACCCCAGTGGGTCCAAAGGATTTAGTCTAATCAGGTCAGTTACAGTCCTGTTGCACAGCATTGCAGCATTTTGGATGACATATATAATATGTGCACTTGTGGATTTAGGTGGGTTTACCACAGGTCTGCTTTGGTTTCAGTTTAGTAGTGAGCCTGTAGACCAGACTACAATCCCTGGCAGCAACACATCCTGCTTGTATTTACAACTACAAGCACAAACTTAGTGAGTCCTGGCCTCTAGTGGTCTGAGAGGTGCACAACACTTGGACAACCCTGAAAAACCTTTGATTCATTCAGAGGTTGGTACCGAACACAATGAACTCACTGCGTGGATCAAAGTTTAATGTGACTTTTTCGGCCATTTCACCTGTGAAAACACATTTGCTTTGTTTCTGGAAAATACTGCCGACTTCAGCTGCTCTGCAGAAATCAGCTCACACTCTTCAGGGTTCCTGCACACATCTGGAAAGGTTCAGAGGAAGAATTTGGTGATTTCCAGGTCTTAAAAGCTATTTGCAATTGCTACAGATTTTGGAAAATTGTTTGTTTTCTGCTGCCCTGTCATCTCATACTCTTGAAGTTCATGTGTAAAAGTGATGAAATAGGTCAGAGACATGAAACATATCGAAGAGCAAGAGTCTTGTGACACTTTTGGACAACTTTGGACCTTTGGGCAACTGTGTGGGAACCCTGACAGCATACACAAGGCTTTCATTCATGTTCACACACAAATACAACAGATAAAAACAAAGACTGTTTTTAGACGATAAATCAGAGTGAAGATTTAATTTATCACACAGACACTAACAGAAACGAGGCTTCTAGCTCCAGATGCAGGGGTTCTGTTCCCCGTGTATCCTGTTAGTATTGTGGGGGGGGGGAAAAAACTTTATTTATACACACGTATATGTTTCTAGATCTGAACTGAGGGTATCAATAAATCACTAATCATGTCACAGTTCACGAGAAAAACTGAGCCATGAGACACTCATGTATGAAGACTGTGAGGACTGCCAGTATAAAAAAGTCGCCCCCAAACTTGTTGATGTAAATATGCAATGCCTTTTTATTTTTATTTTTATTTTTATTTTTTTGGGATCTTTAGTGGCATCTTGACGGACGAGACAAACTTTTTCCTTTACCCGTGTGACTGTACTTCAAGCTTGCTGATGAGAATAACAACAACAACCACGATTCAAAAACTGCATTTAAAAAGAAGAAATAATTTTAAAAAAAAGACAGCGTCAAAGACTGGACCCTTCCATTTATATATATATTTTTTTCTGCGTTGATACACGGACTCGACTAGTTATCGTCCACGGAGGGTGTTTCCATGAAGACAACCCCCCCTCCCCCCTGCCTTCCTTTTGTCGCCATGGACCCCAAAATGGATCGACTCCCAAATTTCTGAGGACATGACTGTAACTGTGGAGCCTGCACTGTCGTTTGTTTCCCTTCACCCTTTAAAAAAAAAAAAAAAAAAAAAAAAAAAGGACAAAAATACAAAAAGTGGGACCGTGGCTGACATTTTTTACTTTTTTTCTTTTGCAGTGCTGGTTTCATCAGGTTGTTCCAATCCCATCATCCCTTGCTCCTCCTTTTTTTTGTACCATAGTATTTGTTTTATTTATGTTTGTCATTCTAGGCAGTGTTTCCTTGTATGTCGTTAAAAAAAGGCACCTCTTGAAAGTCGTTGAAGGATGATGATGATGGATGCATTAACTGAAGTCTCTTTTTATTCTTTTTTGGATCGTTTGCTTGTTTGTTTTCTTACCAAAACATTAGGGCAAGAACCCAGTAGTGGACTTGCATTGGCGTGGTAGTATTTATTTTGAATTAAATTAAAAGAAATACATTTCAGGGTTTCTGCTGTTGTGACTCTTTATTTCAGCCGTTTCTGGATCTTCTCTGCCTGTCGGAGGCAATGACCATCAGCGTGGAGAGAAAAAAAAAATGGCGTCTTGGTTTTTGTCAAGTCCAGATTTATTTAAAGAAAATCTGTCACGGCTGTGTTTCAGGCCAAATTCAAGGAAAACAAAAACAGACTGAAGTTCATTACTCCTCAACTCTGTATCCAACATAACAAAACTTGCTAATATATAACCTGCATGTACTTCACATTAGAGGTGACCTTTTTCCAGCATCCCACTGGAGCAAGTGTCATTATGAAACCTGAGATTTGACACCAAAAAGATCCTTTTTGATACAATAATTTTGAGCAATATTAACTTTTTTTCATAGAACAAAAGAAGCAAACGTTCTCAAATGTGTAAATGTTGTCTAATCAGCCTTTACAGGAACTTCGCCAAAATAAAAGTCTCAAAGTGGCAAAGTTTTAATTTTAAATCAGAATAGCATACCAAAGACTAAATGAAGATCAATAATCTGTCCACACATTCAGTGTCGACTCCCATTATTTGACAGTTTTCTGTACTCTGGTTTATATGGAAAAGTATTGGAAGTTTGAGACCCACATAGAATCTGATTTATTCAGATTAACACCTCTCAAAATATAAAGAGACTGTTGTTTCTAGTATTTGTCATCGTATTTGCTACAGATTTTAAATTTCTGATTGTGGTTTTATTTTCTGTCTTAATTTGTTTTCAGTTCATTTTGTTGTGAAAAATAATTAGCAGACATTTGAAACTTGGTTGAGGTACATGATGTGGACATTATGTCTACTTTGTCAGTTGCTTTGCGGTTGCATGGAAATACAGAGATTGAATTGATTTCCACCATGCAACAATAATGTTAATTTAGCATGCTAATGTTAGCATCGCTCGTGCATAACAGCATGCGAATATGGTAGTCCTCAGCTCTCTTCCCTATGCAAACCCTGGAGGTGAAAATCAAAACATTATTTTTACATTTTGTCATGAAGTAGGTTGTTGAAATATGTTGTTTTGTTTTGCCAGCATTGGAAGCACACAGCTTGGATAACAGTTAAAAATACATTGTTTGGATTTTACGGTTTGCCTCAGAAACGATATGCTACTGAATCATGGAGAACGGTGCTGAGACTGCAGATGGAGCTACATGAAACAAAGTACAGCTGAGTCTAAACATGTAGAACTGAGCCTGACTAGCTGAAATGTCCTAAAATGGCCACCATACACAGGATGAACCCTCTTGATTTACCTCTGGTGCCACCCTCAGAACAAAATAGACATTTTGGTGGTAACGAGCAAAGAACACAAGTTGTTTTTCCATTTTTCATCCATACGATCAAAATAAAAATCTAGCATGTGACTTGCCAGAAACTACACAACAGAATAAGATCACGAGAAAGTATTACTAAACATTTTCTGTGATACAACTGAAGACACGGTCACGTTTGATGCGTTTTGATCAGAATCCAGAACCAAAACATCAACAGACCAGGTGTCACAAAGCAGCCAGCAGGGCTATCTGACTGGAGTTCATGGTTTCCTCTTCAGCTCCAACCAGCGTCCACACCACGTCATGGTTTCAGTCTCAGACACTCTGATCCTGGTCGATGGTTTGGTGTAACGCTCCCACGTCATCGGCTGCTGACGGAAGCAGTTCGCTCTCACCGAGATCGAACCTGTGGCCTCTCAGATACAGGACGAGGCCGGCGGCAGCGTTCACTCTGGTATGGACGGAGGCCAGTCCACGTCCACAGACTGAGAAGAAACACACAGACATGCAGATTATATTCAGCATCCAGGGATCTACAGCTGTTTGATGTTTAAAGATAGCAGGAACATAATCTGTTCTATGGAAGCCCATTTCTGCTACAGTCATGAAAGTCTTTCCAGTCATAACGCAAATAAACACAACTCGCGACTACTACAGAGGTATGAAACCAAAGTTAACATTTAATTGCAATAAAAGGATCAAACTGATGCCGAAATAACTACAGCATGTAGCCGATTTGTTAAACATTTGAATTATTGCTTTGTCAACAACTTTTAGAATGTTTGTTTTCTAAATGGAGTTCAGGTCAATCAGGCCTGTGCTAGGCTAACTTTTTCACAGTGCAACAATAGCTGGAATCAAGTAACAGACACATTTTCTGAACTTAACCAGGTTGCTCATCTTCCGCACTTACTTTCCTCCAAGCAATGTCCAGTTTTTATATAATTATGAAGTCATTATTTTGAGAAAGTTTTCATTATAATGACTTTCAGGATTTTTTTTTGTTTCATCATCACAGTGGCAGAAATGGACTTCCATATATCCAGAGCAGAAGAAGATTTATTCAGATGAATACCTCTAAAATATGAGTTTTTAGTATTTGTCATTTAATTACTACATATTGAAAATTTCTGAATAGATTATAATCCCATATTGTTGGAATTATATGTATTGTTTGATTTTTTTTTCACCCCACCTCCACGTCCAGCTCCAGGATGTCGGTTTCTGTCTTCAGCAGCTCACACAAGTTGGGTTTGGTGCGACCAAAGTCTCCGTGGACGAACTCTTTGATGTAACTGTTGGGTGACGTTCAGGGTGGAATAAGACGACTAGCTGTACTTCAAGCTTATTGATAACACTGCACATTAACAGTTAATATATTTATAAGATTTGACTTATAGTGTGATGCCTGATTTATTCTTTGCTTATTTGCACTGACTTGTTTATGTTTTATATACAGATTGTCCTAAATCACTGTGTGATGCTAATTTTTAATTTTATCTCGACTAGTTTACATTTTACATTGACTGTAAAGCACCTGTATTGATAAGTTCTATACAAAATAATTATAACAGCTAATTCTAATGAAATCATTCTTAGAATGATTAAAGTTGTGCGGTGGGGAAAGAAGTATTTGTAAACCTTGTACTAAAGTAAAAGTAACAATACCGCAGTATTGAAATACTTTGTTACAATTAAAATCATGCATTTCATTTTTTTCTTAAGCAAAACTTACCAAAACATTAAAGGTCCGTGCGTGAAGTATAATTCATCTGCAGTTGTTCTACTTGCGTTAATGTAAATGTATACTGAACAGTGCGAGTTCATTTTTCCAGAGCCGATGCTACTTAAAAGATGTTGTGTTGTTGTCGCATTGAATGAAGACGTGCGATGTAATTTAGTGCACCAAAGCGTCGGCTTGTTCCATTTTCCTACTTGTACAATGGGAAAAGAACAAGAAAGTCTAAAACCCGGAAACAGAGACCGCTCGCCTTCAAAATAAAAATGTCTCACACTGTTCAATAAACATTTGCATTAGAGCAAGTAGGACAATGAAATTAAGAAATACCCCCTAAACTGGCTGTTTTCATCATACTTCACGCACGGACCAGAAAAGCACTCATTATGCAGAATGGCACTGATTTTTCAGTTTTAACTATTGGATTATAATTATTATATGCATTAATTGTAATCATAATGCATCAAAGGTGGACCCAATTTTTTTTTATTTTATAAACTTGATCTGCTGGGTAGCTCGTTTTTTATAACTTCAAAACATTTGGGTTGATTATTTTTCTGTAATGTTCATCTCAATCTGCAAAGTGAATACAATACTAGAGTAAATGTACAGTTACTGTCCACCACTAAAGTTAAACTGTGTCTGAGATGACCTGAAAAAGCCTTTCCATTTTTTTCCCCCACTGTGGAGAAACAACAGATTTGATGGGAGGATACGTCCCGGCCTGTGTCTTCAGCCCCAGGTAGAAGTGATGAGAGTCCAGGAAGCGGGTGTTCATGTTGTGGATGACGCGCTGACGAACGGCCAGCGCCCGCCGGTGCAAAACCCTCAGAGGAGTCTTCTGGTCCAGAGTCAGATCCTGCAGGATGAAGCCCACCGTTTACTTTATATTCTGATCTTCATCCAGTCAGTGAGTTTATTCCAGGTGGTCTCTCAGCACCCTCACTGGAGATACTGATTCTCCATTTGTAGCTTTTAAAATGATCATATTACCAAATATATATTCAAGTCAGCCTAAAGGCTCTTTTAATCTCTCGGCTTTACATAAATAAAATGACGTGTGTGTGTGTGTGTGTGTGTGTGTGTGTGTGTGTGTGTGTGTGTTTGTAGTGACCTTGATGTCGTCGAGGAAGGTGAGGTCTTCGCTCTGGATGGGTTTCTGGGTCCAGATCAGCGCCGTGTACGACTTGGTTTTCTCCTCCTCTCCCTCCTTCATCCGACTCATGGCCTCTCTACAGTTTGCCACATAACACACTTTGTTTTCTCAACTGTCTTTTATATTTATTTATTTTATTACAGATACTACTTAAAAACGCAGGGGCAGTTTAGTTTAGTGTGTTTGTACGGTTTCATATTTTCTCACCTGGTAACGATCTGCAGGTCTCTCACTCGGATTTTGTCGGAAGAGTTGTTAATGGTCTAAAATCAAAAAACAAAAAACAAGGTTAGTGGTCGTAAAGAACATGTGAGGACATAAAACACGGTATCTGCGTAGCTCTGTTAGTGTTATGAGAGCTTTCAACAAAGAACGATTAAGAGTCAACATCAGCTTTATAAAATCTGTCAGTCCAAAACTTCAGCACAGTTAAATATCTGAAAAACTACCATAATCATTGCAGTTGATATTCAGGGTTCTTTCTCATTTTCCTTGAACCTATAACCTTTCCCCCAGTCCCGCCCTCTGACCTAAACATCCTCCCTTTTTAGACTGAGCTGAGTATTGATGTTTTGTTTCTGTCTCTGGATTTTGAAGTTCTGCCTTATGGTTTTGTAAAAGTCGTATCTACCTCCTGAGGACTTTTATGAATGCAAGTTAAACGAAAACAACAAACACAGAAAGACTGTTCGGGATCAATGTGTCTACCTTCCCTAAGTCAGTGGTTCTCAAACTTTTTCCTGTCACGACCTCCTTTCAAAATCCTAAAAAAGTTCATGCCCCCCCAACTACACGTAAATAGAGTGAATTCTTATCAATCTTTAACAATATTGCGGGCGCAACAGCTAAAAAGGAGCCCCGTTGATTTGATTGAAATGAAAGGATTCAGGTCAGCTCAATCTCATCAGAAAACTGTTGTTTTTTTTTATCTCCCTAACAAAAGTCATGTTCATTCAACTTTAGGTCAGCTGGTTAGAGAACCGCCTCCCCATGTGAGCCTCAGAGTGAATAAGTCAGTAGGCAGGTTTCCATCCAAATGTAGCACAAATCTGAACAGCATTTTAAGAAAATCTGCTAATTTATGTGCTTTTCCACCCACGATTACTGCAAACATTGGGAGTTGGTTCATGGACATAAGCTGTAGGTGGCGCTAATGCTTGTGGAAGAAAAGGGTGCAAAAAGATGACATAAAGGTGCGTTGGACTTCATGCGGCGCTGACTTAACGTGATGCATGCTGGACTTGAAATAAGGCATGCTGGTTAGAAATTGTGTCTGACTTTCACTGGCGCTGCAACACGTCACATGACCTCACGGGAGCAAGGTTGCTTTTCTCTGGAACCACACTATTGCCTGATCTCAGCTCACAGTAAGCTGATGCAGGTAGAATGTGTTCGACTTGACGCCGCTGTTCTTCTTCCCCGCCCCTGCAGTCACCTGCAGCTCACGTTAGACTAGACTATCAAGTCGGTTTTTTGGATGGAAACCCACTAAGTGAAGCGTTTAATGCAGTTTGTGAGGTGCATGCCGGAGCTTTGGGACCTCCTGTAGCTGCTTCATCTCCGCTTTGCTCAATCTGGATTTGTGAGGATTCAGCAGCTCCATCGCAAACGGACGACCTGCCAAATAAACCAAAACTTATAAATAAAAATACTGCAGGTAACAAAATGTGCAGTGACAAGTGCTGCTTAAGAAAAGAAAAAAAATTGCGCCTCACCGTTTCCAAGAGTCCGGACATCCACATCCTCCCTGCCAGACGAGGAGAAATTAAATCCTTTAAAGAAACACAAAGGGGAGATTTTCATGACACATTCAGGATCACTTCATCCAACTAGCCATCAGAGTGTGAACTCACCGCTGGCTCTGAAGGAAGACAGGATGGGCGCTGCGATCAGCTCCTCCACCGACGACTCCATCCTCCTCTCCCCATCGATCACCCAGGGAGTCTGAGGCAGACTGCGGCAGAACTTGTTGTACCTCCCTGGACAACAGGAAGAACATCAGGAGCGAAAACTCACCCACTTCTGATTCTGAATTCAGACGACAAAAATGGAAAAACATTTTCTGGGCGTCCTACGATACCTGCCACAAAGACAGACACGTGGAGACACTGGACATCCTGAGGGATGCAACTGCTGGTCGCCGCTGCTGGTGGACAAGGGGAGTGTCTGAAAATAAAAACAACAATCATTTAAAACAGCTTTTAAGGAAAAACATCAAGAACTGAGATACAAAGGTGCTGCTTACTTCAGAAATTTGGCGTCAGATATCTTTTCCAGAGCTTTGACCACCGCCATCCTGGTGAACACCGACTGCATAAAAAGAAGACGTTTTTATTAGTCCGGTAATATCCAATAATTGGTCAGACATAAACCGTAACTGTAGCCTTTCATAAACCATTTGGATATTTTATTTTGTACATTTAAAGCTGTAATGTTCCCTCACGTCTGTTCTGTTGTCTTCAGTAATAAATTCATTTTAATTGTCTAATGTTCTTTCTATTCAGTCACAGTCTATAATGCTGGAACAGGTCTGTATGTCGGTACTGAAGCAGCAGAGATAATCAGTGTTTCCTGAAAATATAATAAACTATTTCTGTGCATTAAAGGATAAATCCTGGATGTAAAAAAAGAAATAAAAAGACAATGTGCATCATGAATAACTGCCATCTCTTTGCTGCATCTTTCTCCTGTTCCCCTGTTGGGAGTAGAGAGTCCCTCCATCTTCTTCAGAGGCCTTTGTAACAACTTTATTAAATCCTACCAATTCACCATGCACTTCAGGGCGTCCTGGCAGTCGAGTGGATAAAACCCATCAAACTGCAATGGGGACCCATGTTGCATGTCGTACCGCTCTGTCTCACCTCATTTCCCCTGTCTCTCAACTATCCAATGAAGGCAAGAATGCCCAAAAAAAAGAGAGGAGTCTTGTCGTCAGCGTGAGGTTACCAGTCAACCAGCAAAAACTCCAGGAAGTCACTGCTCTCCGGCCAAGAAACAGCCTGGAACATAACCCTCCAACAAACCCTGTTTTTGTTTCCAGTTTTTGTACGGATCAAACAAACAACGTATAACGGGTTGATTACCGAGCTTTAGAGCTGCTGCTGGGTGGATTTTGTTCCCTTCAGAGCCAGGCTAGCCGTTTCCCTCGGTTTCCAGTCTTTATGCTAAGCTAAGCTAACCCACTCTGGGCTCCAGCCAGACATGAGAGCGGTATCGATTTCATCTAACTCTCGTCAAGAAGGCAAATAGGCTTAGTTCACAAAATGCCCAACCTTTCCTTTCATGTGTCTGAAGGAGACAATAACCTTGAACTCATCAACACCTTCCTCACCTGTTTGTTCTTGGTGGGTTTGAAGCAGTCAGGACATGTTGATGAACTGTGGGAAGGACAGAGCATCATTCAGTTTCTCTGCTAGACATCAAACTCCAACACAAATATTTAAGACATAAATTGTGGTTCTGACATTTAAACTGCTAACTGGTGCTGATCATTAAAAGGTGATGCTCCATGTATTCTATTTGAATTCTGCTTTTACATTCAATCTAAGGTTGCGTCTGTCACATCACAGCTTTTTCCTCTAGATCTTCAGAGAGATCGGGACTCACAGGAAGTGGCAGTCAGCGTCCGTCTCTGGGTGAGTGAACTCCACGCCGACCTCGAACAAACTCTGGGGAAAATAATAATAATAATAATAAACGAACAGAAATTCAGCTCCATCTGTGAATATCACATTTGCAGTGCGGTAAATTATATTGTTTAATATGGCAGAGGGAGAAAAGAGAAGTCAAATTCTTTTAAAATTCCAAGACTGGCTGTGAAAGAGTAAACGAGTAATGCTTCTTTCTTTGCCGACCTCTTTGCCCTTGAGCTCTAAAACCCCAACTTGCCCACAATGAATATGAATTTTATAAAAAATTTAATTACATGTTTAATTTAAAAAGTCAAGTATGTAAATGATTTAGAGCCGCAATGAATAGTCGATCAAATGAAAATTAATCAACAACTATTTTCATAATCGATTAGTCATTTTAATCAAAACCTTTGCTCATCTTCTTAAATGTGAGACATTGCTGCTATTCTTTCTTATTTATGAAGTAAATGAAGAGTCTTTGGGTTCGGGAATGTTAGTTGGACAAACGGAAAAATTTTAAGCCGTCCCTTTGGACTCTGGAAAATTGTGATGAGAATTTCTTTTTTTTATTGAAATTTTATACACTAATTGATTTATCATGAAAATAATCAGCAGATTAGTCGATATTGAAAATAATGATTAGTTGCTGCTCCAAAATGATGTATGTATAAAAACATCATTCCTTAAATAAACTTAAATAAAACAGGATTTTCTCCTCTTCATGAGGGCGGCGCCCTACCCTGGTAACCACAGCAACGCCCCCCAGCTCCTTGGCGACTTGTCCCTGAAGGATCCACTTGAAGGCCTCCTTCACCTGGATGACGTCGTCCTTGTCGAGTGCAACGCTCTTCTCTCTGAATGAGCGAAACCAATGTGCCAGAGTTAGAGCGAGCGTGCGATCCCGCGTGACGCCTGACTGCACATGTAGTGATGTTAAAAATGTAGGAGCCAAAGACAAAGTCCTTTACCTCAACTCCTTCTTCACATGAAGCCAACAGGAGTGCTGCAGGATTAAAAGAAAAACACCCATCAAGAGACACATTAAAATCCTAAAAGTGGATCACATCTATCCAGTTCTGGAGGTCTTTACGCTGGCTTCCTGTCTGTCAAAGAACTGATTTTAAAATACTGCTGCTGGTTCAGGACCAAAATACATTTCTGATCTTCTGCTTTGTTACGAACCATCCAGACTTCTCAGGCTGTCTGGGATCACTCAGGTCTGATTTCTGCCCCCAGAGTCAAAACTAAACCTGGAGAAGCAGCGTTCAGTTTTTATGCTCCGTATATCTGGAAAAATCTGCCGAAACTGTCAATTATTTTTAAATCAAGACTGAAGACTTTTCTTTTTACTGCTGCCTTTTATTAAATCAAATTCAAAGGCAGATTAATATCTTACATGTACTGTAACTTTTACTGTCCTGTTTATTTTCTATTTGACTGTTTTATGTTACTTTTTTTTTTTAAAAAGTACCTTGAGTTGCCTGGTTGTTGAAATGTGCAGTACAAATAATGTGACAGAAACGTCATCAAATCCCATGAAAAGACTCAAACCAACAAGTCCTGCGTGTGATGTCTCTTCTCCCTCTGAGCCATAGAGCCACATTGCTGTCCAGAAACTATTAAAACCCATCAGCGAGCCTGAAATGTTCCTTCACCACCATGAACACTGTAGTTTATTCTGACTCAGTCCAACATACACCGTCCTGCTGCCCCCAAATACTCACTAGAGCACCACATGTGGATTCATCCGCTGTTGAAAATAGTCCCCAACAAATGCACTCTTCTGTTTGTTTACTAAAAACTACAGTGAGCAGCTGTTAAAGAAAATTACTGAGCCTTTTAAAATGAAACAATTTTTTTGTGAGGTGTTTTTAAAGATATGTCTTCAGAAGGAACCAATGGTTGATATTATTGGTTGGGTCTTTTCATTTTCACCCTTATTAATAATGTTTGCCATCTGGATTTGATTGTCTGACAACACAGCTCACAAGTACAAGGCTTTTTGTGTAGCCCTCTTTTTTTAAATTGTCTACTCGCTTCTCAAATGTGAGAATATGATGATTCTGAAAATGTCATATTGGGCTCTGGGAACACATGATTGCATTCATTTTTCAAGATTTTCCAAAATTTTAAAGACTAAATGATGGACCAATAAATTGAAAAGACGATTAACAGATTTATTAAATCTGTTGATCATTAGTTGTTATTAAATGGCAACGTAAACACACAGACTGACCTCGCGGACGCACAGCTGAGCAGGCAGAGAGACAGACAGCACCAGGGTGTCAAACTCGTACTTTTCTGCCTTCACAGCCTCCGCTATCTGTGAACACAGAACAAAACATCGAGTTCATCTGAGCCATGATCCAATCAGACGCTGCACTCACTGCGGGGACACACACCTTTACCGCCTGGGTCGTGCCACAGAGTTCCTGCAGGATCCCCAAACACACCACGCACACACACGACTCTCCGTCCTTCAGTTTGACAGAAGCAGCAGTGTCCTCCTCTGACGGAGCGTCGGGCACACTGGGCTCCAGTTTAGCTCTTTTACTCGGTGGGTCATCAGGTGGTTCTGATTCAGCTGCATCATGGGATTTGTTGTTTCCCTCTGTAGACTCTGCTGCTGCATCTTGGGATTTGCTGTTCTCTGTATTGCTGATGAAAGCTTGAAGTTCATTGAGTGTATCCTGTGTGAGATGAACAACGACACAAGGCATAATGGATCAGTAACTGGTATTAAGAGAAGGGAACACCAGCCATTTTAAAACATCGTACCAACGTAGACGGCTACAATCAGGATGAGTCTAACCTGTTGGGGTCGTCGGTAGGCAGCCTGAACGCTCACACAGCAGAACCTGAGGACGCAGCGAGCGCAGCAGCCGGCCGACAGCAGCTTCTGGACGATGGGTTTATCCTTTTCCTTCAGCGGCAGCATGGCTCCAGACTGCAGGAGGCGCAGAGACATTCATTAGGAAACACAGGTGATCAGCACACATTGATGCGTTCTTCAGTCAAATAATTTCTTAAAAAACAAACAAACAAACAAACAAACCAAGGACATAAATAAAGCTGGTTCCCAAATAGGAGAGATTAGAACGTTTCTCATTATCTTTGTGGTAAATTAAACTGTTTGGGTTTTCAGACTGTTGATCAAACAAGTGTTAAGACATAATTTCAGGATCTTGGAACTTGATAACCGTGATGTGATGTGCAAGTGTCATTATTTTTAATATTTTTGCATGCTAAACAATCGGTCAATTAGTCAAAAATAATCAACTGATTACACAAAAGTACGCCTGAATCTAAATCAAAAGGTTCTGGTGATATTTATCAGTAAATAATGTCCATGGTGATGTTTGTGTGTTAAAAAACTTCCTAAGACTCATGAATTGCATTTGCAGACATCTGTACAACATCTGTATCAGTGAAACATAAAATTAAGATTGTTTTTACAGTTGGAAAATAAATTAAACAAAATGTACATATCTTGGTATTAGAGTTATAATAACAACCAAATTTGAGGGATCCTTGTCAAAGATGTTTATGCATGTTATATGTTCATGTAAAAATGTTCTGACTTGCATTTAATATTATTTATTTATTTTTGCACATTATATTTGTTGATTTTTGTATTCTTGTACATTTTAATCTCTTTACTTTTTCTATATTTATGTCCATGTGTACTGTTAAGCGTCATTATATGCCAAGGCAGATTCCTCGTATGTACCTGGCAATAAACCCAATTCTGATTATGAAAACCACAATTAACCACCTGGTTTCTTCAACTTTCACTCAGGAGCAAAAAATTCAACCTTTGAAGTAATGATTCGACATGTATCCTGATCATTATCGATACGAAATGGTTTTATCGTCAGAACATTTCTGATATCGACCAGCTCTAAATATTGTGAGTCCAAGTTCCCATAAAAAAAGTGAACATTAAATTTTGGGCATAAGTAAGTAACTTAGAATTACAAACAGCTACTCTTGCAATATGCAGTGTACATAATCATTAGCTCTGAACACCACTGTTGTGTCCCAGAGGCTCAAAACAGCCGCTAAAGCATGACTTGTCTGCAGACTCTGCTGTCTGCTAAGCTAACATAGCTAACACTGATAACCATAACCATAACGAGTTCATCACAAACATCACAGTGAGCCGCTGCCAAACGCTCAACACTAACTTACCGGACACAGAGATTGCTAATTCACGAAGATATGAAGTCAGTGAAAACAGAAAGGGTTCAGTTACTTGTTAACATGCTCGTCCAAAATGCTTCTTCTCTGCTATTTCAGCCCACAGGGAGACAAAGCTAATCAACCCAGAGCAGTTTGTCTCAACGTCATGAGAGAAATGTCGTCTTTAGCAACGAAATAGAGACTCCATCAACCCAGCATATCATAAATAAGCGCATTCGTGTTTAATGTTGGCACACATTTAAATATTTTACATTTAAAAATCAGCGTGAATCCATTCTGTCACATCGGCGATCAACGCATGATGTCTGCAAACGTCATCCCCAAGCGCCGGGTAGTCTAACAGCCGGGTCCTTCTTCGCTACGCAGCAGCCGGTGTCTCTGGAAGGTTCTGACTGGGACCGGGTGGAGATACTTTAATCTGAGTCCATCCGCCGCTGAACCGCCGTGTTTCAGCTCCGGAGTCCATCTCTTCTTGTTCTAAAGACTTATCTTAACATTTATCATCGATTATCAAGTCGCGATGCCAGAAGCGACGGCGGCACTGAGAGCCTCAAACCGAGGCGGCAACAAAGGAGGGGCGTATGTGGACCGCGACAAGCCGGCCCAGATTCGGTACAGTAACATCTCTGCGGCCAAAGGTAAACTAAAATACTTAACAGATATTTTAAACAGTTAATAGCCTCCCAAGGTTTCACCTTTCGGTACTGTGTCATGGCGCTGGGATGGGCTGGGTAACGTTACCGTTATTCATCTTCCTGGTCCGAAATATAATTCAATAAAGTGCCAATTTAACAGTCAACCCCGCAATAAAAGCACATGACAAAGTGGCTGCGAAATATAAGAGATCTTTATTAATTCAAGAGAATCAGCTTTTCATTTCGGCATATATGACTGCACAAGATACCACTCTTATTTTAATGAAACTTCACCTTAAATGTGGGATACCTACGTTCCAATATAGCTGAAGTGAACGTTAAAGTAGTAAGCAGACAACAATTTCCAAAAATTGTGATGCAAGACCCCAAGAGTTTGTTCTGGTGTTTTCTATCCCTGCAAGATGCTCGTGACTCGACACAATCTCAGCATTAGCTAGCTCAGTGGCCCAAAGGGCTGCATACTAAATATGGCCAGAAACGAAGATGCAGGAGACTGAGTCCTAAAATGTTTATTTAAATTAAAAGGGGAAGTTCTTATGAGGCAGGTTTGTACTAGTGTTATAGTAATATCACATTTAGTTGATAACGTGGAAACTGGATTTTGTCAGCCTGATTTTTTTAGTTTCAGCATTTTGGTTTTGCTTCTGAATTATTTATGTTCTTTGTTCATTTTACTATCATGAAACATGCAACATTTTCTATGTATACTAAATAAAACAAGCCCAATCTTAATATTAAAAAGCTTTTGTTTTGTGTCAGATTTGTTAGTTGAACGTGGATGTTGAGTTGATCGTTGTCTCCTTGTTTGACAGCTGTTGCAGATGCCGTCAGAACAAGCCTGGGGCCCAAAGGCATGGACAAGATGGTCAGTAAAAAAAACTTTGGCTTCAGGCTAACTTCACTTAGCTCCTGGGTCATAAATATGCTTTCTAAAGCAAGTGCTTTTTTATTTGTTTCAGATCCAGGATGAGAAAGGTGACGTGACCATCACCAACGATGGTGCCACCATCCTGAAGCAGATGCAGGTGCTCCACCCTGCAGCCAAAATGGTACGTTCATGTTTTGGATGCAGAATTTTTAGTTTCATATACAACATGAACTAGGCTCATAGTTGTTTTTAAACCCCTGGATTGAAATGTGTGTGTTTCAGCTGGTGGAACTATCCAAAGCCCAGGACATTGAAGCTGGTGACGGCACCACCTCTGTGGTGGTGATTGCCGGAGCGCTGCTGGATGCTTGCTACAAACTGCTGCAGAAAGGTAAGAGCTGCAGAGTTTAGAAAACAGACTCCAAATTTAAAAACGGATTGCAGTTATTGTGAACGCTTATCTCGGAAACAGAAGGTGGCATTTTGAAAATGAGAAGATTTAAATATATGCTCTCATGAGCAGATTCAGTTAAATGGTAGACAACAGTGGAAATTACATTCACAATTTCACAGAGCTCAAATTGATGTATTATATTCAGTCCAAAGATATTTAATTTAAAATCATGTAAAACTGAAAAAGCAAATAACCAGATGTTAGTAGCTGAAACCAGAGAATGTTCCACATTTTTGCGTTGTAAATGACTTGTATAATCAATGAGTCACATTTTCTGCAAATTGATTATTGTGGTTAAATTGATTCAGCGCTAGTGTTTACATGTTGTCCCGCCGGCCAGGTATCCACCCCACCATCATCTCGGAGTCGTTCCAGAAGGCCGTGGAGAAAGGTGTGGAGGTGCTGACGGACATGAGCCGGCCGGTGCTGCTGAGCGACCGCGAGACGCTGCTCAACAGCGCCACCACGTCGCTGTGCTCCAAGGTGGTGTCGCAGTACTCCAGCCTGCTGGCACCCATGAGCGTGGACGCCGTCATGCGAGTCATCGACCCGGCCACCGCCACAGGCGTCGACCTGCACGACATCAAAATCATCAAGAAGCTCGGGTGAGTCTAGCTGCTCCATATCACAAATCATTTTCAGCAGCTGCTTTTAAAATGTTTGTTTGAACTGGTTGTTTTTTAAAAAGAAATGTAAGTGGAGATGCATTCAATTTGCCTTATATATAAAATGAAATTACAAAGGGGTTGTAAACCTACTTCTACCTGCATTCATCCTCTGTGTGTCGTCTTATGTTTCTAGAGGGACCATTGATGACTGTGAGCTGGTTGAAGGCCTGGTGCTGAACCAGAGGTTGGCCAACAGCAGCGTGACCCGTGTGGAAAAAGCCAAGATCGGCCTCATCCAGTTCTGCCTGTCCCCTCCCAAAACTGACGTGAGTCACCTGATAAATATCAGCTCAGAGGAAAGATTGCAGCTTTTCTGGCTACTTTTAATGGTGTTTAATGTTGCACCTCATATGAAGGCAATACGTCTTATGCCGCGTGCATAAAAGATGATTTTAAATCCTAACCCATTTTTAAAAAAAAACAGACAGACGACCGAATAAACGACAGAATAAACCGATATTTAATACCCTTAATTGTAAGAACTCAGTCCAGATGGAGGACCAGATCCTTGGTGTTTACTAAACAGTTTGTCTGTTCACGGGGGCAGACTGTCGTCGTCAGTTGGTTGCACTTGTGTTTGCTGTGCACAGACAACAAAAAAGAATCAAACTGTGGATGAACTTGAGGCTGAGAAGAGGGAATCAGCAGGTTTATACATTTTATTGCGCGAGTCGAAACACAACACGCTGGTGCCGCTTCCCGGTCAGCTTGCTCTCATTGGCTGTTCTGGGTTTGTGATCGGGAAGCCTCCACAGATCCAGTCGGCGACCTTAAGATTATATCTGTAAACCCCTCACACTACAGGATCATTTGGGCAGATTATCTGTTCTGACCAGCCCACTTATCCTCTGGTGTGCGGCCAGCATTAGTTGTGGTTCCACCGTTATGCGCTGCATCAGATGCAATTCTTCCTAAACAAAACTTTAAACAGGACATGTCTCAGTTTCTAATTCAAATGAGCTTGACATCATTTATTTGGACTTTAGAACCGAAATATGAGTGAATGATGATACTGAGTTATCACCCTATTTGTTTTGTTATTTTTTTTGTTTCATCTTTGCATAATAAGTACAACAAAAAGAATTGTTTTTAAAAAGCTAATTTGCCTCTTGGCACACTTTATGCAAGATTTAATGTGTTTCAGCGATCAGAGCTATCACAAGTTATTATGTATTTTTTGAAGATTGAACTGGAGAAGCATTCCCAATTTCTTGCTACTCATGGCATTGAAAAATTCCTGACATGGTTCTTACTTCCGTCTGTGTTTTTGGTGTGCAGATGGACAACCAGATCGTGGTGTCAGACTACGCCCAGATGGACAGAGTGCTGCGGGAGGAGCGCGCTTACATCCTCAACATGGTGAAACAGATAAAGAAGGCTGGCTGCAACGTGCTGCTCATCCAGAAGTCCATCCTCAGGTAGCTAACATGAGAACAGATTCTGGTGTACGTGTGCTTCAAACTGGAGCGATGGATAGCAAACATGTTTTTATACCAACAACAAACTGTCCTGTGACAGAGACGCTCTGAGCGACCTCGCCCTGCACTTCCTCAACAAAATGAAGATCATGGTGGTGAAGGAGATCGAGAGAGAGGACATTGAGTTCATCTGCAAGGTGAGTGTCATCAAAATGTCTGCAGCCGCACTGTGTTTCTGCTCAGAACAGCAGAAACTACAGATGACAGGACACGTCCGTCAGCAAACACAACGCACAGCCTTTCGGTAACTATTAAACTGCAACCCAAGCTTACTCACGCGCTTAATCAAGTTTATTTATTTTTATTTTACAGTGCAAAATCACCAAAAAAGTCTAAACTTAAATGCTTGAATTAACAATTTGCTATCACAACAAACCCCCTAGACTCCATCACACACACAGGTGCAGTGAGGCTGTGGGAGTGTTAACCCAGAGGTCTGTTTCTAGTACTAATACCAACCTCACTTTGATAATACTCCACTACAAGTTCTGTATTCTAAACCTTATAAGGTAAAAGCATCCAATTATTATAGCTACATTTACAAGTAATGTTTCCCATGATTGTTTTACTATTAAATCTGATGTTTCTGCATTAATGTGTGTTTCATTTTACCGCTGTAGATGATGAGCCGTGTTGCACAGCCCTACTTCCATCACTCTCTGAACCACTGCTGATCAGTTTAGTTTGGCTCATAGTTCAGTTCTCACTACCTGTGAACCTGAGTGCCTGTTGGGCTTTAATAAAAGAACAACTGCTTCCAATTGGGAAAATCAAACTTTAGAAAGGAGCTGCATAGTGCACTCCGCTGAATAATAGTAAAAACTTAGTAAAAACAGGTGGACATCTCTGCTCATGAGGAAATATTTGGGCTTAGATGACCATGACATTTTTGTTTTCTCTTTAGTTTTTATACTGTTAGACTTTTCAAGATCATTCTCATTCATTCATGTAATTATTTCTTTGCAAATAAAGGCCATTGTATGATAGTAAAGTAAAATAAAGTGTCCCTTCCCGTCCAGACTCTTGGCACCAAGCCCATCGCCCACATCGACCACTTCACTCCAGAGATGCTCGGCACAGCAGAGCTGGCGGAGGAGGTCAGCCTGGACGGGTCCGGCAAGCTGGTCAAGGTACGCTTCAGTCTGAGTCTTTGGACTGTGATTTTGGGCGATTCAGACCTGTTGTTATAGCAGTTTTCAGGTCAATGACTCATCATGCTTAATGTACAGACTGTAGCCAAACACTGGAACCCAGAATAGAAAAACGGCTCCAGTGGGAGAAGCTGAATGTGAGACACGTTGGTAACCATTTGCTCCTCGCAGATCACAGGCTGTGCCAGCCCCGGCAAGACGGTGAGCATCGTGGTTCGGGGCTCCAACAAACTGGTGATCGAGGAGGCAGAGCGCTCCATCCACGATGCGCTGTGTGTCATCCGCTGCCTGGTCAAGAAGAGGTGGGTTATTTCACAAACATGTCGGAAAAGTAAAACTGAGAGAAACGCTGAGAAATAGTCGAAATACAACTTTGAACACTGACAGTACAGGCACAGAGGTCCTCTTACAAAGGCGCTCTTGCATAGTTTCATCCTGCAGGAGCGTAAGAAACAGAGGAACAGTAATGTGGAAAGCTCTTCTATTCATTCCTGGTTGTCTCAGCAACTTGGCCGGAGAGCATTCACACACACATTACATATCTAAAGAGGAATACTGGGAAATAATTTTACCTTTGAGTATTAATAACATTGTACTCAAGTTCATTGTTATGATACATGTAAGAGTGACATCTTAGAAGTCTTGATGCGTCAACAAACGCAAGCAGGCACGTGATCAGACGGGTTATAAACAAAACCCGCAGGCCCGTCAAACTCATTTGGAAGAGAAAATTAAGGCGAACCGTTAAATTATTACCCAGACTGTCTATTGTAAAGACAGCAGTTTACAGACTGACTTCCTGCTTCAACTTTTACCTACTGTACTATTTATTTCAATCACTTTTCTTCATCTTCTTTCTCCTCCTCCTCCGCCCCTCAGAGCTCTGATAGCCGGCGGCGGCGCTCCAGAGATCGAGCTGGCTGTGCGTCTGGCAGAGTACTCGCGCACTCTGGGCGGCATGGAGGCCTACTGCGTGCGGGCGTACAGTGACGCCCTCGAGGTGATCCCCTCAACGCTCGCCGAGAACGCCGGTCTGAACCCCATCTCCACTGTGACGGAGCTCCGCAACCGGCACGCTCAGGGAGACAAGATGGCCGGCATTAACGTCCGCAAGGTCTGCTCGCAGTCCCCCCCCCCCCCCCCCCCCCCCCCCCCTTTCATTAAATGTTAATGTTCATGAAGAAACATAGTGAGGATCTAGTATTTAGACTGTGAATAAGTTATTTATCCAATAAAGAAGCTAAGTTCTTGCTTTTAGTGTTGGAATTTGTTGCGTTCTTCTGTGTGATATTGTAAATTTGAATATCTTTAAGTTTTGAACTGTTGGTCAGACAAAACAAGCAATTTAAAGACCCTTCCCTGGGCAAAATGTTGACAATTTCCTGACATTTTGCAGCAAAATAATTAGCAGATGAACTAATAATTAAATAATTAGTTGCAGCCGTGTTGTGCATTGACTTAGCATTGGGATAACCCATCAGTGATATAGCAGTGATACTATAATTACCTTATACAATAGGCAGTTCTTCCTCCCGTCATTTATGTTTGTCTTTGCTGTTACCTGATAGAAAGATTTGACTGACCTGTTTACTGTGTCTGTGTGACAGGGAGGAATCTCCAACATCCTGGAGGAGCTGGTGGTGCAGCCTTTACTGGTCTCCACCAGTGCTCTGACTCTGGCCACAGAGACGGTCCGCAGTATCCTCAAGATCGATGACGTGGTAAGACTCAACGTCCTACACTGTGGATTTTTTTTAAAGTAGATGTATTGTAATGAGTCCATATTCATGCTTTCCTGTTTTTGTCTCGTTACAGGTGAACACCCGTTAAGAGATTTGAGTTCTGTCCACTAAGCCTGCTCTTACTGCGAGGGATCAGAGGACTCGCCGACCTCAGTCTGTTCATATTCCCGCTGTAGTTGTTACGTTGCGTAATTTAATAAAACAAAGGCTCTTTTTTTTTTTTGTTCACACTCAAGCTGATGCCTGTGTGGTTATTTTATCTTCAATAAGTTAAACCTCTGGGTGGTGGCCCTTTTTTTAGAGGGTCATGAAAAATACAGTCTCTGTTCAGAATTTTTTGATAACTTTTTTTGATGGTCTTAATTCTGTTTTCAGATAAAAAAAAAATAATTATTTAACCCTTAAAATGGCTGCTTTTAAAGTTTACATTTATACAAGTGTGCTTCTCTTAAGTTTAGAATTGAAGGTTGTTTGCCACTGCAAATCTGAAAAATGTGAAAGCTCAGTATTTGTATAGCACCTTTCTAGTCTTTTTGACCCCTCAAAGCGCTTTTACACTACATCTGCATTCACCAGTCACACACATTCATACACTGGCAGAACAGCCGCCAGAGGCAGGGGGAGGCCGGGATTGAAGCGCCAACCCGCGCTACCTCTTGGGCCACAGCCGCACTCAAAATAGTTCCACATATATTTTGCGTGTGGATTAACTTTAGTTTTACTGAAAAAATGAGTCCAGCTTTGAGGCCATTGGCTCAAGTTATAATACTTTGTGCTTTGTTGAAACAAGCATTTGCAAACTAGGCATTATAATCGTATAGCAAACCTAACTCTTTCAGAGTAAAATGAAGACAAGCACAAGAAAATTAGATTTATATTTGCACTTTTTAAAAACATTTTACTAACCAGGAAAGCCGTATTGGCAATTAAAATATATCTGCCAACATAGGACACAATATGGCTCAAAATTGGAATTTAACAAAAATGTAATTATGAGGTTTTATCATTAGAAACCTGACATCATTAAGTTGGTATTACAGATCTGAACAGATATTCTGCAGACTTCCTATAGGAATGGGATTTGTTATAAAAAGCATTAAAGTCGGTGGAGTTTTATTGTGCAATTATGAGAATTGTGTTTTCCAGTTTCTCCTTCAGCAGCTTTTTCGCCCGAAGCTATCAGACTTCTAAACTGAAATCCATCTTCCGCACTGCTCCATTGAATATGGTTTTATTTCTGTTTTCACAATTTCCTTTATCGTGTACGTATATTGTCTGCTACGTAGCAGAAGAGAGTTAAAAACTCAGTTTCACTCTACAACCTGTTGTAATGTGACAAATAAGTCAACCTTGTATCATCATTACATCCAGGTGCTCAACAGATAAAAATAGTAAATAGTAAGGACATTTGTGTTTGGTAGATTATTTCTTTGTTGTAACAATGCTTCATGCAAATAAAGGAACATGCATTTATGGGATGTGCAGCAGAGCTCAGTGTGTTGGTTGCGCTGATAAAAAAAAAAGTTAATTGACACCAAATGAAAGAAGATATGTTCCGTAGTTTAAATAAATATGTTAAGAATCTAATTGGTCGATATTTTTTAACGTCGTTAATTCATTTATCAAATAAAAAAACTGATTTTATAGTCTGATCGATCCCCCTTTTTTTTATTTCCTGTCTCGCTCCGTCACTTCCTTCCCAACCAAGCTCTGCTCCGTTGCTAAGGAGCCCACCTGTTGCGGACAGCGACTTGAAGAACTCACTTCTCTCAAAAATACCTGCTTTTCTAACCTTTAATTTGTATAAAAACTGGAACAGACCCTTCGCGGCCATGGCGAACGCCCACCGGACAAACGTCCTGGTCACTTCGTGTTTGAAAACGCCGGTAGACCCGCACACCAAAGTCCCGTTAGCTCTGTACGAGAGGGAGCGAGTCCTGCCGGCTGCTAGTGCCGTGGACAACCGGGACTACGAGAAGGAGGTAAAGACAATTAAAACCACGTTACTGAGTGTTTAATCTGCTGTGAAGCTACTGCACGACAGTTACAACCTCACTTTCTACAACAATACCAAATATTCTCCCGTTTCTTCATTGGATGTTGATTACATGTATTATTACAAGAAAGATCTTTAGCAAAAACAAAAGTACATAAAATAACAGAATAATAGAACAGGACATAACAAAGAACAAAGGCATTAAAGAAAATATAGAATATATATTTATATTTAACTGTTTTCATTGCTTTACTGTTCTTTAAACCATATAAAGTTTCAATATAATGTTTAATTTCTATCTAAAAATGGGATGTGGGGGTTCTTCTTAGACAATTTGCACTCGTAAATGTAAAATGTTCCATATAAAATAAAGAGGTTCAAAATTTGTAATTTTCCTGTCCTTTTATTTTAATTTAATAGTTGCACCAGTCAATGTGAGTATTCTAAATCTAACCAAAACAACCAAACCAAATTTGGTACAAACACAATCATAAAATAATAATAATGATTATAATAATAAAAAAATAAAATATATAAAAATATCTAAGTCATATGTTTGTTTTTGGAAAAACACTGGAACAAATGTCTCTGTGGGTTTTAATTCTGGTGGAATGTGAAATGACATGTTCTTGTACATAATTCTGCACTGTGTGTCTTTGTGTTATTTTTATTTTACTCATATGGAACTATGCATCTGAAATAATTGATTAATTAATTGATATAAAACACCTTCAACACAATATAATGATGCAAATTAACGTTAGCACAAACAAAGTAGCTGTTAGTTTCACTGTCACTAGGTTTGCCTGGTGGTTTCACTTAAAATACAAATTTAATGTATCAGACATAGAGAGACAGTATAAATTGTTTTATATTATTTTTTTAAATAATAATTAAAGTGTTTCCTAACTGATGGTAGATTTAAAGTAAAATTATTAAATTTAATTCAACCTCACTGTCTTCTTAAACAACAGTTAAACTGATCCAGGGACTCCAGAAATAATGAACTGTTGTGCCAAAGTAGCGTTTTTAGCTCTGCAACAATCTAGACAAATCCCCCCAAGCACCACAGAGGAAGGACGAGAGTATTAAGGTAATTTAGATTTTACCATTAATTTAACCTTTCTCAAGATGAAACTGCCAGGAATATTATAACCGGTGACTTTGGATCATAAAGATCCAGTTTGTCTTAAAATGGAGGACAGACTGTGTTTAAAGTGGTTTTATGCTTCACTACATAACTACCCATCCTAAAGTTGAATCATAACACTGCTTTCAGATTTATATTCACAATCCTAACTTAAAAGAGCCGTAATGTTTCAATTGTACCAGTATAATTTTACATAGTTTTTCCAGTCAAACAGACACAGTTTCTGATCTTGTCCAGTTAACAGGTCAGTCTGTGTGGTGGGAGGGATTTGACCTGTATAATTTGCTGGCTTGACTATTTTCGGACATCCGTCTTGCCTAGATTACCAGACGCCACATTCAGTTTATAATCCTGAACACTTAATTATCCGTTTGGACAACAACACTGCTGTCCTTCCATGCAGGATCCTGCAGCAGTTGTCCCATTTCAGCGAAGTTCTTGACAAACAACTCATGATAATGTGAGCAGCAATTGTGCCAGACACCTGATGCAGGGCGCGTGTGTCCGTTGAGCTCTTTCATGGTAAGCTGCTCTTTGTGCTCCACCATATGGCCCACGTCACTGCTGCAGCAGGGTAATAGGCTTAGTCCTGGAGGAGCCTGGAGGGCCACTGAGCAGGGTGGCCGAGCTCGGCCAGCGTAAAATATAAAAGCTTGGCTTCAAAACAAATATATTAGTTTCAGGCTCCTTTTCACATCATGTTATATAAATCACATGTATGAGTCAAATCATATACTGCAGTTTGTTTCCCACTGAGGCCACCTTTGTCAGTAGTCCGCTGTTACAATAAGTTGCTTAAGATAAAGATAAAATGATCACTGATTGGCAAATAAGCTTTACATGACTCTTAACCTTTTCAGCTGGAGTATGAGGACTCAGGCTCTGATTTCTGTGATGAGGACCATCTGGGGAGGGGCGGCCCTCTTATGGTGACTGACTACAGCGCAGCAGGAGACCGCCTCAACCTGAGTGAAATCTTCTTCTCCAACGAGGAGTACTACAGCAAGCTGGAGGAGCTGAAGAAGGCCCACCTTCGCACCATGGCTGAGCTGGAGAGAATGTATCAGCGAAAGCTGCAGCTCAAGTCCATGGAGCCTCTGGACATGGCGATGCTGGAGACGGGGCACAGGTGGGTTGCTGTTGGTCAAGATTAAGGGACAAATTAGTAATGGTTAATTGTGTTGGGTTTCTCCTGTCACACAGAGAACATCTGCAGCTGCACATTGCACATTGTTTACCCTTGTAGATGCAATTTAGTTTGTTCTGCATAAAGCATTGGAAATGACGTTTGAAAATGTGTCTTTTCAGAAATAATGCCTCAGTTCTCAGTTACTTTGGATAATCCGCAAACCATGCTGTCTGTAGCTCTCACAGGGGCTTATTCTAAAGGAGAAAGTAGTTATGATGTAAACTGTTGACAGTGTGGTCGGTGGATTACCCAGAGTACCTGGAAACACAGGTACTCTGGGTAATCCACACATTTGTTATTCTTCGGTGCTTTGTGCAGCGCAACAAAAAACAAACTGCATGAAGCAACATTTTCAACACATTTTCTCCCCATCAGTGAGTTTTTGTGTAGATCCTTTAAATCACCATCACACTTCCACCAGCAGATGGACTGTGTCAGATGTTTGGACATTTCAAATGATTAATCTAGTAGTTGATTCACAAAGAAATGATTCTGTACAGCTATTTGAATAATTGATTGATTGTTTGACGTATTGTATTTGCTGGTTTCAGCTCCCTCAGTGTGAGGATTTGCTGCTATCATGTCATTATGTCACTTTTGGTTCTCAGAAATCTGAGAATTTTTCACAATCTCTAACATTTTACATCAATTAATTGAGAAAATAATCAACAGATGATCATTAGATGCAACATATTTTGTTTAATTGAGTATGTATAAGTTTCCATTTAGATGATTTATAATAACTGTTTTTCACAAATTCCTGCTGAAGTAACTGTTTACTTCATATATGAGATGCTTCGGCATATTATGTTTACATATTTATGTTTTTTTAGGCTACCGTGGCACCTAAACACCAGCCCAGCAGGTTCACGCCGTTTGAGGAAGTCGCACTCGGCTGTTGAACTCAGGAGGCGCTCCAGGCAGTCAGACTCTTCAGACGAAGACGAAGCTGCCAGTAACGAGGTTGAGAAAGGCCTGCTGTTTTCTCCTAAAGAACACATCAAGAACATGTGGCAGGATTTTAAGCTGTCCCCTCATAATCGCCACCTGATGTCGTCCTCACTGCACAGCCTGCCGGGAGACCAGAAGAGACCACAGCAGGGAAAAGGAAAGAAGAGGCAGGAGAATAAAGATGGAGAGCAGGAGCATTGGAAACACAGAGTGACCGTCCCGAAACCTTTCCAGATGATGCTGCGTGAGGCTGAGAGGCGAAAGCATGGCATAAAGACGCGTTCAGAGATGGAACTGGAGAACGCAGAGCTGCGGCGGCAGCTAGAAGAACTGACAGAGTGCCAGAGGAAGTTCCGTGCGAGCCCCGTACCGGCTCACATTCACCTCCCGCTTTATGAAGAGCTGCAGGAGCGGAACAAGGAACGACGGAGATCAACAAGAGAACGAGAAGATCAGCATCTTCAAACCATCCAGAAGCCCTTCAGCTTCCTGGAGAGGGAGCGACTGAAGAAGGAGCAGAAACAGCTGCTTCACCCACAGTCATCCGACCAGGAGAGAGTCAAACCCTTCAAGGCCAAGCCTGTGCCCAAGGCAGTGTACGCAGCAGCATCCGGGGAGCAGATGAAGGAGGAGCAGCTCTATCGGTCTATCAAGATACAGATGAGAGCCGAGGAGATGCTCCACAGTGCTTCAATGCCTGCCAGTATGCTCGCACGACGACTCAGCGAGCGCAAGAAGACTACAGACAGCAGCTCCGCAGCGGGAGGGGACAACAACTTCTCCCACAGGCCCCTCATTAACAAAGAGGTACCTGACTTCAATGCCAGTTACCGACGCTTCCAGAAACACCTGGAGAAACAAAAAGAGGTGAAGCCCACGACCACATGCGAACCCTTTGAATTGAGGACGTCACAGATCTCTTCGCACCGTGAACGCATCCTGGCCGACATCGAGAAGGAGCAGAGCAGCCCTCGGATGCTGCGCTGGCCGTGCATCGGCCCCAGGACATCTCGGACCGCAAACTCAAGTCTCTGTTCGTCCCTGTCTGGAAGCCTGGAGCTCCTGCCTGCCAAAGTCACAGATGCCACCAAAAAGCGCCACGAGGCCGTGAGGTACCGCTTTAGGACTCCAAAGGCTTCCACCATTATAGCTGAGATCAAATGTCCTGTTTAGACTTGAACTTCTTTTCCCAACATCCCTACAGTGCACTTACAACCCCACACCCGCTCCCAAACAGTCTTTACACCCCATAGACAATTGTTGCACCCATATCCTCAACTATCTGCCCCCATCCTCCCGAAGTCCCCATCCCATCCAGACCTTCCTGCACCTGTGACCACATCTGTCTCCCTGAGTAGAAAGGCGCTGGAGCAGAAGAAGAAGGCCGAGGAGGAGGAGGAGCGGTGGAAGGAAAAGCAGAAGCTGAGGGAGAAGAAGCTGCAGAGGGTGGTGGTGAAACGTGCCCAGGCCAACGACCCCCACCTGGCTCTCTCACAAACACACCAGACCAAACTCAAAGAATTCAGGTACCCTAAAAACAACGTGACTACAGCATGAGCTAGACTGTTGTTGATTCGAATAGGCCGATCCCTAATTTTGTTTTCTCTGCAGGAAACAAGAGCTTCAGCGCAGGAAGGAGTACCGGCAGGAGATTAAAGAGATGCAGCAGAGAGTGAAGGGGAGGCCGCTGCTGCTGGAGCAGGTTGCACAGGTGAACATCATCCGGAGCCTTAAATCATAAAACTCAGGTGTCCATGTGATCACCCCCATGACACTCTGCTGTCACCCAATACAGATTTCCAGATCCTCTAATTTAAAGGCACAAACACGTATAATTACAGCAGAATGTGGCTTTAAAATTAAAGACTGCATCTTCTAGACTCTCACATGGACATTCTCTTCAGTGACTGAGAGTCACTGAAGAGAATCAAAGATCAACATCTACTCTACATCCCCAGGAGCAGTGAATATATCTGAATGCAGTCCAACCATAAGTTGAAGTTGGCTTTGAATCAGAGGCTGGTAGCTGGGAAACTACAAACGTAATGAACTACACCTTCAGAGTGCAGCATTTTATTACATGCACACATGTGTGAATATCACAGACTGATGAAATCCAACAGTGTAAGAGTATCTGAGCATGATGTCATTGGCTTACACTAACCTTCTGACGGTGCCTTTAACAGAGGAATGCCAAACAGGCAGCAGAGAAGCGCTACACAGACGCCCTGCATGGATGTGATCTGACTGAAGAGTTCATCAGCAACAAGGCGGCCAAATCCACATCTGCACGCGAAGCCTCCCCGTCCAGTGACAGCAAACGGAGGTAAATCTGTGATGTCACTGTAGTGAAAACTGCACACTTCGAAAAAATAAGTTCTATGATGTTTTAAGCAAAGTCAAAAATATTCCAAGTATATACACACTAAAGAGGCTACTGTAGAAACATGGCGGCGCAGCATGGCAACTTCCACGTAAGAGGACCCGCAGTGTATGTAGATAGAAATGACTCATTCATTATATAAAGTCTTTCTACACCACTGAAACCATGGTTATGGATATTATATTGCATTTCTGTCAATAGATCCTCCTAAATATGACACACTGGAAGAGCACAGCCATATTTAAGGCCTAATGGTACAAGTGACTCTCTTACCAGAAGCTGATTGTGTTCTTCTGTTTGTTAGCGACCAAGAGGAGCCAGACATGGGATATGAACCTGTTCAGTACAGAAAGGTCTTCCTGGACGATGAAGACGTGGACGTAGATCCAGACGAAAGTGAAGGAGGGAGGGAGGAAGAGGCGAGTAACAAGTCTTCGTTAAACCACTGTGCTAGAGAGGACGCCGACAGTCGCCTCTCAGATCAGGATTATCATAGAGATGATCGCCACTCTTCAGATGAAAGTTACCACTACTCAGACGACCATGAGAATTATTCAGACGACAGCGAGCGTGATGCTGACGCTGGACAGCAGGACGCAGGGGAGTGATGTCATCAAACATTAAGACCAATGTGGCCGGCGCCATTGCTATGTTCAAAAACTCTGAAAGCCACAAAACTGAACACATCAAGTGAGCACGGAGGAACACTGGAGAGGAAACTTCTTGTTCCTATAATGATAAGATGTTATGTTTTACTGTAAATATGTAGCACATAAGAATGGAAAATTTTATATCTTTAACCTGAGGTGACAAGCTTGATCCTGTTCACTGCAAACACAGGGAGTATACTTTGAATAATCATCATTCTGCATCGTTAGTCACAAGTAATTTTACATAAATGTAACAGTAATGCATTGTGGGATTTCTAGAAAAATGCATCCATCTGCATATAGTGTGCATGCTCTCTGGTTCAAATACACTTCATTTCAGTGGTTCTCAAAGTGGGACCTGGGGACCCCCAGGGGTCCTTTAGGGGGTTCCAAGGGGTCCCCAGCAAAAAGTGGAATCATTTATTTTCATTGTGATTCTATCGATAATTAACACAATGGCAGAATGTATGGTGGCTATTTTGGTCATCGGTTTCATGCACTTTCTGGGACAAATTCTTTTCAGATGGGTCCATTTAGGGTTCCTTGACATGAAAAAGTTTGAGAACCACTGCTTTATTTCATGGCCTTTCCAGCATGAACACAGAACATATTAAAAATCTGCTTAGAATTGCCGCAGGACTAAATTAATAATAATGGCTCTGTAATGTTTATGGCTTTGGATAAAATACTATCAAATGACAAACAATATCTATTGTTTTATTTACATTTCCAACAACATACAAGCATGAAATACAGCAAATACAACTGACAATACATAATAAAAGCAGCAACAAATACTAGTAAGTGCTAACGGCACATATTGCATCAGTGGGGTAAATACATAGGGAAAGAAGTTAGAGTTAACAACAAGTGCAATCAATACAAGATAACTGTAGGGGATAGAAGAAGAGCACAGGAAGTGCATGTTAGAGGTTTTATAAGAGGAAGTCTTCTCAGAAGAGATGGGTTTTCAAGAGCTTGTTGAAGTTAGAGAGGGACGCCCCTGCTCTGTTTTATGAGACATACTATGCCACACTGGAGCATCCACAATAAAGCCACTTGTTCAAAAACGACAACTCGTTTGATTTTGTTATGAATTTAAGCTGTTTGTTATTGTTTAGGGCCTGAGTGTTGATCAGAGGTCAAACTGGAGCAGACACAGAGGGAGGGCAGTCGATCCAGATTGACAGCTCCACCCAGCCTATGACACGGCAATGACGACAGCGCCAGCACAGCCAATCAGTTGCCGAGTGGGCGGGTACATAGTCCAAATTTTACGCGGCGCGCCACGGGCCGAAACACCGAGAATGAATATCCCGGTCTCAACCGGTTTCAACCGGTCCGTGGTTGGAAGCATGAGCTTAGAGGAAGAGCACACTTGCACGCATTAAAACACCTCTGCTCTCCAACAGTGTGTGCGAGTATAGAGACAGAAATAAAAAACTATTTAACTTCGTGATTATGACCTGGAATACCGCTCGAAGTTTTGACTCCGTGAATCTGTGTTGTTAGCTTAGCTTACATTAGCCAGCAGACCCGAACCATCATAGACTTTTCCATTAGCACGCTAAGTTGCTACAGTAGCTTGGTGGGAGTCGGCTGTTTAAGCACTGACAGAGCAAAGAAAACAAATGTTTCAGGCTGGTTGAAGACAGGAAACAATGAGGCTGTGGTAAACTGCGGGAACGCTTTTAATACATCGCCAAGAATCCAGCGTTAACGGTGTTATTTTTAAATTAGCGCTCTTGGTGTCATCCAGGAAAGCTAACATTAGCATTTTGGCTACATCGAAGGTTAGGGGCATTGTAACGTGTGCCATGAGATAACGTTGCACATTTGTTTTCAACTGCACGGAAAGGATTTTATAATTCGCTCTTCCGACTACAAGTCGCACCAGTGAACAACTTTGTTTTTCGACGAGCGGCCAGAACACACCAGGTATGTTAACGTTAAGCCCAATCAGCATTTAACCTAACTTACCCGTCTTGAGCTAACGTTAGCACCCGTCAGTTTCAAAAGTAGTGTGGTGTTTTTGTCTTGGGGGTTAACTAGCGGTTGCACAAACCAAACATTGTGTAACGGATTGTACGTGTTTACCACTATGGCTAACACGTTTTAATTGGTTTCACTAGTCGTGCAACTGGACCAAGTTAAATATTGAGGTCGCGTTGTAGTGAATGCAGCTCTGAACCCAGGTGGTGGCGTTGTTTCCTCTTTTTACAAGTTTTATGAATTTTTTCAATGGGTGTCATAATTATTGGACCACGAGGGCTGGTTGCTTCATGGTGGCACATTTTGGCTGAACAAGTATAACTTGTTTCTTGATTACCTGCTGCAAAATGTGAAAGGAAAACTTACCAATTCACACTTCAGTTTTGGCTCCAAAAATTAAAGCATCCATTGAAGTCATGTTTCATTCCCCCAGTTTGTAATATCTTATCTTAAATATTAGTAAAATATGTAAGAAACACTCTTGTAATCTCTACCTGTATATGTGTGTGTTTTTAAACGTTTCAGTTAGGGTTGGACAATATGACCAAAAATGTTATCACGCTAAAATAATTTCAGATCATATGATTTTTTTTTATTGATGATTATCATTATTTCTTTGGAGTTTAAAGGCTGATTTTTGCTCCTGAGTGAAAGTTGAAGAAACCAGATGGTTAATTTGTGGTTTCAAACTTTTCTTTATGGTCAGAAAAACACTTAATGCTAAACAGTGGATCACATCACAAATCTGAGATGGAACATTTAAAACAAAAGTGCTGCTTTTGCCTCTTCTCAGAAGCTCTATGCCAGCAGAAATGACGATGTTGGCCGATCACCCAGCCAGACAGCTGCTGGACTTCAACCAGAAACTGGACATAAACCTGTTGGACAATGTTGTCAACTCGATGTACCATGACATTGGATCGCAGGTGAGGACTGCTCATCTCCTCTGTGGGCTTCCACTGGATGGGATTCACACGTAGTCTGCGCAGAACAAGTTATTAACAAGTTCCTCATGTGTTAAATGTATATTTGTTCGGTAACAATAAATGAAGTATGTACTTTTATCTAGCCTTGCAGCTGTTAGGGGAGGTCAGTCTGACCATGATGCATAAACTTGTGAAATATACCTGAAGTTGTTCTTTAAAAACCTAAAGATTCGTGGCCTGTAAATTTTTTATTTTCTGTGTTGCTCTTTTTTTTTTTTTTTTTTAGCAACGGGTGGCCCAGGAAGTTCTCACCAACCTGAAGGATCATCCAGACGCCTGGACGAGGGTTGACACCATCCTGGAGTTCTCTCAGAACATGAAAACTAAAGTATGTAGCTGACTCATGATGATCTAGTAGCAGAGAAAATGAATGAACTCACACTGGCTGCTTGTTGACAGTCTCTCAGGGCCAATGTAATAATGTGAGCTGATGTTTATCAGTTTATCCACATCAGGCCAAGATTTTCAGGACAGTGCTGTTTGAGCATTCACTCTGCTTTAGCACCACTGTCTTTATTGTTTTTTTCCTCCAGTTAATGGAACCTTCTTGTGTTTAATCTGTGCTATACCTCGATTTTGGGTCACGGCTCGTTAAGAAATAGAATTTGCATCCTTTATTTTGAAAAATATAAACATTCCACAGTGACTCAATGGCCATAACTCTTACTGTAACAGTTAATGCACTCATAAACGGGTATATTGTCAATGAGAAAAAGATACTTACACAAGTATAAATAATACTGTATCGTAAGACTCTGACCTGTTGATAGCCGCTCGCACTTGTTTATACAGGCCAGACACAACGGACTGTCTAAAATGCATACGTGAAGGGAGCACGTGCTTTGACCATTATCTTATATTCTGTATTCTGCACGACCAAGTATGGTCACACATCTGATGCAATAAACACCCATATAGTATTAGTTATTGCTTTGACGCAGTCTAAATCTGAAACGAGAGGCTTCCTGAAGGCTGTGGGGAGGAGGATCACAAATCATTTTAATTTACAGAAAAATTGAAGCGACATGAATAGTTCTGTTTGTACTATATTGAGTATCTGCGTGCACGTACTTGCCAACAAATTTTTCGTTGTGTATGGTCCATGCTTGTAGTCCTTGTGTCATACATTTTGGGCATGTATGACATCACCAGTGAGACTTGACAAAATATCATACAGCAGTTAGCCTTGTTTATTGGTAATTAGCTCTTGATGAAAACGGTATATCAGTCCCTTTTCAGAGCTCTAATATGTCTCTATTTTCCTCTCAGTATTATGCACTGCAGATTCTGGAGACGGTCATCAAAACACGCTGGAAGATTCTCCCTAGAAATCAGTGTGAAGGTCAGTTTCATGATATTAAATTAAAAGATTATAAAGATGTTTTCTGTCTTGTTGCTTGTCAGTGAAATGCTCTTTGGATTTTCCATTAAAACACTAATAACAATGCGTATATTTTCAGGCATCAAGAAATACGTTGTTGGGTTGATCATCAAGACTTCTTCTGATCCTGCAAACATGGAGGTGAGGTTACACTAATGTATGGTTATGATGTTGAACCTTGTGCTGCTTGATACTGTGGTCACTCTTTGTATGTTCTTTTGCAGAAAGAGGGAGTTTACATTTCAAAACTCAACATGATCCTCGTGCAGGTAAATACACATTTGATATTTTAAAGAATGGCTTAATCTGGCACAGTTACATGATGGACTCAAGTGCAACTCAACTTCTCTGAACTGCTTTAGATCCTGAAGCAGGAATGGCCCAAACACTGGCCCACGTTCATCAGCGATATTGTGGGAGCAAGTCGGACCAGCGAGAGCCTCTGTCAGAACAACATGATCATCCTCAAACTGCTCAGCGAGGAGGTTTTTGATTTCTCCAGTGGCCAGATGACCCAAGTGAAGGCCAAACACCTCAAAGACAGGTAACTAGCAAAAGTTCATGTCCTGTGACTTATGTGAAGTGAAGAGTTGTTGGGACATTTTAGTTATTGCTTGTTAGTTGTCTGTTCTGTCCTCTAATCCTGCAGGAAAAAAAGACTAAATGGAAATCCAGATATCAGAATCAGAAGGAGCTTTATTGCCAAGTAGTGTTTTTACACATACGAGGAATTTGCTGTGGTGATAAGGTGCTACACGCAGACAAACATACAGTCAACATAAATAAATGTAGAAATGTATACATATGGAATGGAAGAACAATGTTGCAGATATATACATGTGCGTTATTCTGGGTCTGTGCCGTGCAGAAGTAATGCAACGGAAGAGAATATTGTGTTCATAAAAATATACAACAACAAAGATGTGCAACGTGCCAGGTCTGAGCCCGACACAAGATCATTTATCCAGATCACTTTCATGTGCATGTCCATTACTTAGAATGCAGTAAATGAGGTGTGTGCCATTAAGCGGAAACGTATCCAAAGCTCATGAAATGTTCTGCTTTTAATCAATTTCAAAGAACTGTTGAACTATGGCACAGTTAAAATGTGCAGATTTGATCAATTTTGTTTAGCTCACACTACATGTTTTCAATCACCCTTTCTGCTCGGCCAAAACCTTTGCTCGCACTGAAGTTTTTGTCCACTGACAGTTGCAATAAAGTTTATTCACACAAGAGGACAGCATCACCTTGTGAAATATACTTTGAGTGTGAGGAGAAAGACATTATGAACCTGCAGATGGCTGGAAAGATCTGGACAGTACTGCCTGTTGTGCAGCAGAGTTAAGTGTTTGTTTTTATCAGAGCACAGTCTCAGTCAGGGCTACAGCAGCCACGTGGGAAATCAAAGTGCGGAACTGCTCAAAGTGCAAGACAGCCGACAGAAATTTCTCACTGGGCCAACCTGTCACATAGCTACTAGATCAGTGATCGTTTTGGCAGTTAATCTGGTGTCGCAGCTCCCTCGAATTGAGTATCAAACAAAAGCTGATCTGGAGCAAATTGGTCAGGGGCAACCAATTCGGGGTTAAAATCAATAGTTTCTGCCATCTTAAGACATGACTGACTGATGATCCGTAATCTGTTTTTCAGCATGTGCAACGAGTTCTCCCAAATATTCCAGCTGTGCCAGTTTGTGATGGTAAGACAAGGTTGACACATCAGACCAAACCGTTCTCAGCATCTGCCTCTGATGTTTATTAAATACCACAATCATATGTACCACCACCTTCTTCTGTGTAGGAAAACTCCCAGAATGCCCCATTGGTCCATGCCACGCTGGAGACTCTCCTCCGCTTCCTGAATTGGATTCCTTTAGGCTACATCTTTGAAACAAAGCTCATCACCACTCTGGTCTACAAGGTAAACCAGCTGATATTCATTAAGTAAATCAAAACTTGCTGATAAAAATGTTTGTTTGATGTGGCTCACAAACAAGTAAAAGCACACAAAAAAACCAATCATAAAGTGGAAAATTCATGTACACTGACGGCTGCACACAGAGAGCTGCTCTGACAGAAGTTTTCCCTTGGAAATTCCCAGAGTTTCGCTCCCCATTTCATTACACCTGGTTGCCTCAGCCACTTGGCCAGGGAGCATTCTCACCCACACACACATTACTGCACATGTTTGTATAGCATGGAGCACTGGAAAAAGACAGTTTTTCAGAACATTGAATGCACCAAATATCCACACATCTTTGGAGAACAATTTGATTTAGTCAAAAAAATACAAATACACTCGCCTGTAAATATTTATATTTACATCATCATGAACTAAATGTCTTTTGGGCCATATTAATGGGTCACCTTTAGCTCTGGGTTCTTTTTTATTCTTAAAATTAATAGATCACGCTATTACATTTGACAAATTGATAATGAAAGTTATCTTTAGTCCCTAATTACCTTTTCACACATCTGTCAGTGAAGCCGTTTTTCCATTACCAGCTCAACTCGCCTCGACTCCACATGCCTCGGTTTTGGCCCGCCATACTCTGTTTTCCATTGCAGATAGTACCCAGAGATAGTACCCCTCAGTGTAGCTGGTCGTCATAGCAATGCCACACGCAACTGCCGCAACACACCAGCGATCCACATACAGCTGTCTCTTGATTTAAGTTAAAACGTTTCAACATTCCTCAGAATGGAAAGACAGATGAGCGGTATGAAAACCTTCCAGCTGTGTTTTCCTCTGCCGTTGTTGCTGCAGCGGTCTGTGTGACGGCGGGAGCAGAGGGCTCTGTGAGCGGGCGGCTGGCCGGCCTCACGCACTCCTCCCGCGGTTTGGCGCAGGCTTCCCCCGCAGCCACTTCCTCAACCCCGAAAACTTTCAAGCACATTTTTGTTCTGCCATCACTTCTCGTAAAACTGTCAATATTTGAAGTCTACACAGCTGATTTCTCACCTCAAAATTTCTCAGAATTGGATTTAGTGATGAAATGACGTATGAAAACTGTAAAATATAAAACTTTCTGTTGCTGGCCTCTGTCCGGCGCGCAATGATGATGCAGTGAATAGTGACGATTCTCTCTGACCAATCAGCAGTCTGCTGTGTTTTCACGTCACATTTTAGTATCCCTCAGCTCGAACGAAAAAAGTACCTTGTAGCAGGTACAGGTGCAACATTTCCACAATGGAAAACCAAAAAAGTCGAGTCGAGCTGGTACCATGCAGTGGAAAAGGGGCTTTACTTGTGAGCAACTGTCATTTTTTTTTTTTTTTTTTTTTATTGCAATCAGGGCTGGAAATCTGTGGGTTGGCAGGTGTAAACGCTGAATTGTAAAACTGCCGTTTTCATAGGGACACGAGTACCCGTACTTACTTAACTGAGAATACCAGAAGTGCAGCGTTGACCTGACTTGTCTTATTTGTGTATTTCAGTTCTTGAACGTGCCCATGTTCCGCAATGTGACGCTGAAATGTTTGACGGAGATCGCCGGAGTAAGCGTCAACCAGTACGAGGAGCAGTTCGTTAACCTGTTTACCCTCACTATGAGCCAGCTCAAACAGGTACACACACACAATCATTTTGAGTGGTGCTTAAGTGAATTGCTCTCAGTATGATTACACACTTACATGTGCCCACTCTGTTATTACACACACAAATGCCAACCTCCTCCTGCCTCACAATTTCCTACCACCTATAAACACACTACATTGTCAGGCAGTATAAGCAGTTTTCTGCTTGTTCATAGACAAAAACAACACATCTGTGGGCAGAGTGATGGGACAGCACAGCTGAAAGCCACGGGGGGGAATTCCAAAAACACAGAGTGAACACAAGTGGAACACTTGGGATAGTTTGTTAGTGTTTTGTTTTTGAATTTTGTGTATTCGTTTTTGTTAGTATTGCTAGTTCTGTTAATCAAATTGAAAAGTCCTTTGACCTTCCTCACCTTACTGTTTATACAGAATTAGCTGACACAGGTGTGATTGCTAACGCCCTCGGCACACCTAATAGAGAGTAGTTTTACAGACTGCCCAAGGCTAAAAAGATGTCAAGGCAACACAATGAAAGACTTTAGACTGTAGAAGTCTGTAGCTTTAACTAATGTTTAATAACCTCCGAATACTCATACAAACAGAATATATCATTTGATGCCCATGGAATTTTGTTCAGGGAGACAACAAGTAGAGCAAGTTCTGCAGTTTCAAAATAAAGCAGCAACAAAAGTGAAAATTCAGGTTCTTTCATTATGGATCAGGTATCAGTCGGCACAAATTGTTTAAATATGACTCATCAAACATTTGAACTATCTGGAAGGCTTGAATTTAATCTCTTTAAGGAAACAAATCATAGTGTTCATCCACTCACCAGTCTCAGTGTATTCTAATCTAATTCTTATCTGGTGGATGTAAACTGCTTATTAAGGCAGAATGTTATCTCTAAGTCATAATATCTGGAGCCATAGTTCCCAATACTTTTTGATTAGTGAAACCACAAGCTGTTTAGTTCACTTGTAGATGTCTGAGCTCTGAATGGGAAACCAAAGATTTTCTCCTTTACACTTCTCAGACTGTTGAATTAAATTTGAATAGTTTTTAGTGACCAGAAAAGGTCAATTTAAACAGTATTTCCCAAGAAATATAAAATAAAGTTGAATAGAATAACCTGTTGTGTATTAACAGAGTGTTGATAAATCTATACACGCTATAAAGGATTATCACTTTGAATTTAAATTTTGCAATTTGTTTCTTGAAAGTTTATTCTTGACTTTGGAAATTGTATTTTAATACCAAAGTATTGTACTTCTTCTCATGGCCTTCCTCACCACATGTGTGCAGGGTTGCTTTGTTAGTTTTAGGTCTAGTTGTAGATGAAGTGGTGGGTGGTCTCACGGCTCACTGGTTGAAGACTAAAGCTATTTACAGTGAGTGTAATGTCCTCAAACAAAACACGCTATGGATGCAAAACAATTAAGACAAAATAAAGGTTGTGTATAAATAAATAAAGGTGAGTTTAGTGAAGTAATGTTTTGTTGTCTGGTCAGATGCTGCCTTTGAACACTAACATCAGAATGGCCTACGCCAACGGTAAGGACGACGAGCAGAACTTCATCCAGAACCTCAGCCTGTTCCTCTGCACCTTCCTCAAAGAACACGGCCAGCTCGTCGAAAAGAGACCCAACCTGCGAGAGACGCTCATGGAGGTTAGGAGGATGAGACGAAGCCCTTTCTGTTAAACCAGAAAAGGGTGGTTCATTACAGAAAGAATTTTCACTGTTTCTCATGTGGAAAGGTGAACTTGAATGATTGTTGGGGTCTGGTCGAGTAAGCAAACCTACAACTCTCAGCTGGGGGCTTTTATTCATTTCCGTCTCTGCTTTAGGGCTGTTAGAAAAAAATCCCCCAGCTGACTTTGCTGCCTCCTTTGTGTCCTGATTAAACCTTTGCAGTGACGCACATTTGGGAACAATTACAGTGGGCAGGACCACTTTTCCTGCGGCACTTTGTCCACTTGTTATGAGTCCTCTTTCAGGAGGAGATGTTGACAACAAAAGACTGCAGCAGGCTGTTCACCAAAAGACTGTTCAGTTGGTGTTTTGGTGTAGCTGGATAGAAAGAGGGATCTAATAATCTCAGATGGCAAGTTGCTAAAGAACCCGCTATAAATGAGTATGGAGACTAAACTGTATTAAAGAAGACATTTTTAAATGATAATCATGAATGAATAAAATTAATATAATTTAAGAAAAACTGGTCTGAGCCAACCAATCACAATTGACCCTTCACTAAGCCCCCTCATAGTTACTGTGGCTAAGTCTACTTTTATCACGGCACTGCCACGGTCTATCACTGAACACCCTGGATACATGTCTAATTTTTGGGAAAAGCGATTTCAGAAAGAAGCAGACAGTTGCATTGTGCATTTGAAGATTTTATTCAGGCTGTCAAACTGACGCAGAAAAATAAAGACAAAAGCTAAAGCCTATTGAGTAAAAGTGAACCACCATATTCACACACCATTCATTTATGGATGTCTGCTTAAGCAACCACCTTTTGGAAAACGCTCTTGTGTATTATATTATAGTAGTAAACCCTATGGTTCTCTATTGGATTGGTAAATAAGAAATCGGAGACAATAAACTCCATACATAATACTCTAAAAACTGAACCAAAATATTACTTTTTCTAAATTTATGTTGTGCAATGACAGAACCTGGTAGTAAGTAAAAGTAAAGCCAAGCTTCTCTCTTGTAATCATGTGTGTAACCCAGATATTTATTATTGGTGTGAAAATTGTTTTATCACATCAAGCAAGGTGTCAAAGCCACAGTGGGAGAAATAAAGAACCCGACAAACATTTGTGATTTGTTGTACTGTCAAATGATCCAAATGGAAACATTTAGCGGTAACGTAACGTGTGCTGCAGCCTTAAGCTATATACTTTTAGCGCTGTCATGTGACCTCACCACACTTTGCTCCGCCCCCAGGCCCTGCACTACATGCTGCTGGTGTCAGAGGTGGAGGAGACCGAGATCTTTAAGATTTGTCTGGAATACTGGAACCACTTGGCGGCAGAGCTTTACAGAGAGAGTCCCTTCTCCACCGCCAGCACCCCACTGCTGTCAGACGTCCCACCTCGCAGACACCTGTACCTGCCTGTACTCTCCCAGGTAGGGCCCGTCACCCAACACCAGGGTGGGACAGACTAATTTATTTATTTATGTATTTTTTTACAAAAGCTTCTATTGAGGTTTTCGAATGAAGCTTCAAATGTTGTCAGAATTCATGTCATTTAGTTTATAAGATGATAAGAAAATGCTCTGACATAATCTGATTTCATATTTTGTCCAACCAAGAGTCCAAAACCCAAAGATATTAAATTTACTGATATATGGGAGAAAAAAAGCAAAACATACTCTAATTTTAGAAGCTGGAACCAGAGAAAATTTGATAGACATCAAACTGTTTCCCATTATTAATAATAAAAATAATAATTTACCATTGTTTTTCTGTCAAAAGACTAATCATCAATCAATCATTTCAGCTTTACGACGTAAAACCAGTTGTGTATTAATGGAGTTAGACTTGACTTGTGACTAACTGTATTCTTGAAATATGAAACTAAACAACACGTGATGTTTTTCCACTGTGGATCTACAGCTGCACAATAATGACCCAAATGCAATTTTGATCAGTATTAAAATTATGATTTTTTTTTTCTCAACAAAATACATTTATTGCATGCCAACATAATTTGCCATCAATTAATTGCATGCTTCAAATTAGGAGGGTTGGTCATTTGGATCAACAACTCACATCCAGTTAATCCCCCGTCCTCCTGCTGCTTATAGGTGCGTTTGCTGATGGTGAGCCGCATGGCCAAACCTGAGGAGGTGCTGGTGGTGGAGAACGACCAGGGGGAGGTGGTCAGGGAGTTCATGAAGGACACGGATGCCATTAACCTTTACAAGAACATGAGAGAGACTCTTGGTAGGTTAATACATATCTGTGGTGATAAATGCATAGTTCTGTTTCAGATACACAAATAAGAAACTGTCAGTAGCCTAATTCAAAGTTCTGTGAAATCAAGTGTTTTTATTTTTTGGTCTCCAGATAGTCTAAGTTTTTGTTTGGACACATAGCTATTCATTATTATTGTTGGTATTCCAATTTTCCTACTCCTTTATTGACTCATACATGTCTTTTACACTGGATTTGTTAACGGTCTGTTCCTTCAGTAACATGGTTGAGGTATTTTTATTGTAAATCTGGTAAATTTGAATTTACCATTTAACCCATTTAAATTGGCAGCTGTACACCTCCTATTTACCAGACTGTTGTGGTATTAAAATGTTTCACACCTTCTCCACGATCATTTCCTTAAACTGTGTCAGATGCAAACTGTCATCACTGAGTCAGAGGAAGGATTATATCATGTCAACAAACAGAACAAGTAACCTCACACACGCTATGGACTCACCTGACACTGTGTGTGTCTGCAGTGTATCTGACCCATCTGGACTACGCCGACACTGAACGCATCATGACGGAGAAGCTCCACAATCAGGTGAACGGCACCGAGTGGTCGTGGAGGAACCTGAACATGCTCTGCTGGGCCATCGGCTCAATCAGTGGGGCGATGCACGAGGAAGACGAGAAGAGGTTCCTGGTCACCGTCATCAAGGTGGGGACACAGAGGATATTATATCAGTGTAAACGTCCCTTAGTTAGTCCAACTATAGACAGTTTTGTGTGTTAAACTGTGACCAACATGAACTGATTGTGTGTGTTATGTGCTCAGGACCTGCTCGGCTTGTGTGAGCAGAAACGAGGGAAGGACAACAAGGCCATCATAGCCTCCAACATCATGTACATTGTGGGCCAATATCCTCGCTTCCTTCGAGCCCACTGGAAGTTCCTCAAGACTGTCGTCAACAAGCTGTTTGAGTTCATGCACGGTGAGAAAAGAGAAATGACCAAATCCCCCCACACTGATCAGATTTAAATCCTTTTGCATAAATCTTTCTTCAAGTATTTGAATTTAGCGCCCTGTAATTTAATGTGACTGTTATTCACCTCTGTCATAAATGAGAACAGCAGTACACATGCATTTGTTAATGATTATGTTACTTGTGAACAAAAAGTCGACAACTTTGACAACACAAGACACAGCATTACTGACCAGTCCAACAGGAAGAAGGTCAGCTCAGCGTCTGTCCTGCAGCCTTTTATTTCACAAAGCTCTCACCAACGTCAGACAGCCTCTTGCTCGTTTACTTTCTTTGGACTCGTCTCCTCTGCCATTAGCTAATGTTATGTCCATAGAGGCCGCTAACCTTAGTTATGTTGCCCGCTCATCCTCCACCACTTGATAGAAAAGTTACATAATGTTGCTTGAAACTTGGGGGGCAAGCTAGCCCACAAAGCTAGACTGCAACCAATGCAAGAGCCCTTACAGTAATGGTCCCTATTTTCGAGTGTGTTATCTAATAAGTTATTACTTACAGGTCTGCCAGTCTGATATTTACTCTTGTCCGGTTTCTTGCTCTGTCACTCTTTTTTTCTTTTACTCGTATCCTCCGATGTCGTCGTCGGCTTCAGTCTCTTTGCAGCCTCTGCCATGCTATATGTACTGGGAATACAGAGCGAGCTGTTATTTTAAAATTACTAGATAATGTTGCTTTAATTCATAAATCTACATATGGTTACAAACTGTGACGTGTGATTCTAACTAAAGAGCCAAAAAAGTCATAACACAATTTTTCCCTGAAGGTGCCACTGCTACTTGATCTGTTATTCACGCATGAATCCTGTCTGTCAGTAAAAAAGGCTTATCATGATTTCGTGTGGTTTATCCTTTGCTTGGTCACAGAGACCCATGACGGTGTGCAGGATATGGCGTGTGACACCTTCATCAAGATCGCCCAGAAGTGCCGGCGTCATTTTGTCCAGGTTCAGGTGGGCGAGGTGATGCCCTTCATCGATGAGATCCTCAACAACATTAACACCATCATCTGTGACCTGCAGCCACAGCAGGTTAGTCCTGTCTCTGATATCCTGCTTTTTTATGCTGTTATTTGTTAGACTTTTTTCGGATAACTTAAACCTCTCATCTTGTTAGCTCTGTCTGAAGGTTTGAGTCTGCCCCTCGTATCTGCAGGTTCATACGTTTTATGAGGCCGTTGGCTATATGATTGGAGCTCAGACAGACCAGGCAGTTCAGGAGCTTCTGATAGAGAAGTACATGCTGCTGCCTAACCAGGTGTGGGACAGCATCATCCAGCAGGCCACCAAGGTGAGGACAGATGGATTTTAATATGCTGATGTTTCCTTAGTGCCCTCAAACATTCTCATCTAATGCAGCCTATTGACTGATTAAAATGGCTAGTTATGCTTAAATGTGGACTCTGCTTCAGAACGTGGACATCCTGAAGGACGCTGAGACGGTGCGTCAGCTGGGCAGCATCCTAAAGACAAACGTCAGAGCCTGTAAAGCTGTTGGTCATCCCTTTGTTTCCCAGCTGGGACGAATCTACCTGGACATGCTCAACGTCTACAAGTGCCTGAGCGAAAACATCTCCTCGGCTGTTCAAACCAACGGTTAGTTCCCGTTTTCTCTGTGGGTGTGTTTTGTAGGTGACCGGTAGTAAAGCATGATTTATGAGGCTCTTCTTGGGTCTAACAGGAGCGGAAAACAAAGCATGTGTGAATGATTCACAGAAAAGGTTTCTAATTAATCCAACTCCCTGCTTTTGTGAGCATATTTAAGACCAGGGCTCTTGCCAGTTCACGACACAAAATATATGTGGTAGTATAGTAGAAATATGTCGTCATACGCCAGCCGTGAGGAAAATGGCCTTACAAAATAATGTGCATGCTCTTAATAAATGGTGATTTACACAGATATTCTATCATTAACCAGAACCTTCACAATGTGTCAGTCGCAACTTTTTCAACAAAAGAATTCAGCGCGACTTCCAATTTTGACCAATCATGGCATCTTTTCCACAAATTTGACCTATCATCGCTGTTTCTGGCAAAACATTGTCATACACCAGCTTGTCACTTCCTTGATTACTAGTCGCTAGTGATTAACACTATTCATACTTCTATCATTTAAGACGCTAGTTTGTTCCTCTTGCCTGCATCAATAGTGCCATTAGGTGTAGCCAAATAAAATAAAAAAAATGCTTGCACACGGATGTGTTAACATTAATTTAATACATGGACAGCTCTGTAATCCCACCATACACTTTCTGCTCAGCAGCAGACAGACACAGATGGAGACTAGCTGGTGAACATAGTGGAACATTTAGCAGCTAAAGAGCAACAGGAATTGGTGGAGTCCATTAAATATTGCACCAAACATGACAAATGCGAATGTTGCTCTGTAACCACTGGTTGTAATCATCACTTAAAAGGTGATGATGTGCTATCAATGCAGAGTTCACTACTTGTTTCCGTTGCACCTAAATGGTAAGGTTTAATGACTGTCTTCTATGATTTATACAGGTGAGATGGTGACCAAACAGCCTCTGATCAGGAGTATGAGGACGGTAAAGAGGGAGACATTGAAGCTGATCTCAGGCTGGGTCAGTCGCTCCAACGACCCTCAGATGGTGAGCCGATTTTAAAAAAAAAAAAAAAAAAAAGTTTGTTTTTGTTTGTTTTTTTTCAGTCAATTCTGTAAGAATAAAGTTTTCAAATGTGTGTTTATATTTAAATCTGTGTTCAAGATCACTTTTATTTTTAGCAGTTTTCCATACCATAAGTATCCTCTGCATTTAATTCAGCAGTGGTGCAACAACACAGCGAAAACATAACAAATGCTGGCACAGCAAATGGGAAAACTGTCCCCCAAAATGGTCACGCTTATAATTAAAAACCAAAATGTAATGTTACTTTAAAAAAACTTCAATACTTTTAAACAAGGGTTTAAGCAAGGTTTTAACTAGACTAAATCCTGTTTAAGTCAAATATCTGCTAATTATTAGACCATCTACTGTGGGGTTTCTTTGGAAATTGGGATGATGGATCTGTCAATGTATTGGTATGTTCTGTGGTCCAGGTGGGAGAGAACTTTGTGCCCCCCCTGCTGGAGGCGGTGCTCATCGACTACCAGAGGAACGTCCCGGCCGCCAGAGAGCCCGAGGTCCTCAGCACCATGGCGACGATTGTCAACAAGCTGGGAGTCCACATCACGGGAGAAATCCCCAAGATCTTTGACGCTGTCTTTGAGTGCACTTTGAACATGATCAACAAGGTGGGTTTGCGTTACTAAATCTCACCTGGTAGCAGCGGTAACTCTACAGTTACACACTTTAACTCCTTGTTGTTTTCCTCCTGTGCCATCAGGACTTTGAAGAATTCCCAGAACACAGAACCCATTTCTTCTACCTCCTTCAAGCTGCCACCTCCCAGTGCTTCCCAGCCTTCCTGTCCATCGCCCCTGCCCAGTTCAAACTGATCCTAGACTCCATCATCTGGGCATTCAAGCATACGATGAGGAATGTGGCCGACACAGGTCTGAACTGGCATCGACTAGTCCTGTCAGATAGAGTTCACAAAAATAAAGGGTCATTGAAAGTCATTTTGATGTCTTTTAAATGTAAATTATTCCTTATCTGATGGTAAAAGGAGACACTTAAGGTTATAGTTAGTTCAAAAACATTTTCCTGCTGTCTACAAACAGAAGGCTAACTCTTTAGATTATAACACTGATATTGAATAGGAATTAAATCATGGACAACTGATTCAGGTTAGGTTAATGGATCAGAGCGGTGCAGAAGTTTAGAAGCAGCAACTGTTTTGATATCTCTGCTGGTCTAATGATGGTCTCCTGCAGGTCTTCAGATCCTGTACACTCTCCTGCAGAACGTTTCTGGAGAGGAGGCAGCAGCACAGAGCTTCTACCAGACGTACTTCTGTGACGTTCTGCAGCACATCTTCTCTGTGGTCACTGATACCTCTCACACTGCAGGTAAGGAGACGTGATGTGTGAAGATGCATTCCAACTTTTAAGGGCCAAAGTCTATTAAACATACTTTACGTTCATGTGACACAAACTGATGAAGCCGTCTGCTTGCTTCCTGTCTGCAGGTCTGACCATGCACGCCACCATCTTGGCCTACATGTTCAACCTGGTGGAGGAGGGGAAGGTCAGTGTTGCTCTGAGTGCCGCCAGTCCTGCCAACAACCAGGCGCACGTCCAGGAGTACATCGCCAACCTGCTGAAGACGGCTTTCCCCCATCTGCAAGAGTAAGTAGGCTTCAGCCTCACCAGGTGAACCACAGTGGGATTACAGGAGCTGTGTGTTGTTTTTTTTTTTGTGGAAGTGGTTTTACACAAGCACATGGGGATTAAAGGAACAGCCGCAGTTAGATTGCACTTACGTCATAAAACACATTTTGAGTGAAGGCTGCAGCTGCCATCAGACACATCCCGAGTGCTCGACTTTATAGTCCTAAAATCTGGACGCGAGTCTGTATGATTGAACTCAAGTTCCCATTGTCAAATAAAAAAAACGTTTTTAAATTTAAAACATTGTGATTTATTCAGAAAATATTATGTTCCACAAAATAAATTACACTTGTTAATATGGCACTCTTAAGTTTTGAGGCTTTGTTGTGCTTTATGGATTAACGTTATGTATGCTAAACTGTGTGGTTCAAGAATTGTATTCTGCTGCATGTATTCTCTGGTTCAGAACTGCAGATGCACAGACTTTTGACTGAAAGTAAGAAGTTGTCACTCCATATTTGGGAGTTGTAAAAAAACATTCAGGGGAATGCCTACATTAAATAGTAGTAGATTAGATGAGAGTTAATAATTAGGTCATATTTGTTGCGGGGCTATAACAGATCTTTCTTATTTTTTTTTTTTTTTTTTCAATTTGTCCAGACGTGCAGCTTATTAAATGTCTTTGTCTTCAGTGCCCAGGTGAAGGTGTTTGTAACGGGTCTGTTCAGCCTAAATCAGGACATCCCCGCCTTCAAGGAGCACCTGAGGGACTTCCTCGTGCAGATCAAGGTGAGGAAATGGTTAATAAACTGCACCTGAAAATAGACATGGGGAGACGATATCAGTAAAATTAACACCGTTGCATCATGATTATTTTTCACACACAAGTTATTGATAAAGGAGATGAGTCAAAGTAGGATTCATATTGTTTTTGGATGATTTATATCTGCAGTTCTCAACCGCATGTCATCCAGAAACGAGAGTCTGCTGCTATTTTACATTGGTGGTGGCTTGTTGTCCAAGCCTGATAAAGCTCATTCAAGGTGAAACTTGTGCTTTGGCTTGGAAAATGTGCAGCCTAATGTGATTTTTAGTCGACACAGAAATCCCTCTCTGATTTCCAAACACTGCAGCAGCTAATTTCACTTTTACTTGGAGCCAGACAATTTAGACAATATATGAAAGGGAGTACAACTTATTATCTGTAAATATAACTTTGAATGCACTGCATTAAGCATATTGATAAATTAAAAGGCCCATCAAAGCACAAAAGTGATCATCGGGCAACACAAAATAATCTCGACTGAGCCTCTGTTAAAATGTAAACAATGATTCTGGGCTTGGGTTAACAAAAGTGGCAACTCTTTGGCTTTATTAGACAATTATATAAGATCAGAGACATTGTGACTTGTTCCTGTTGGTAAATCAACAAAGACATCACAAAGTAATCTGGTTGGAAGTATTTGAAAGCCTCAACCTGCGTCAAACTGAGATTATTTTAACTTTTGAGTGGAGGGACTTTGTGGAAAGTTTGAGGGAGCACAGGTCTCAGTCTGTGGGAAACTGGCACTTGAATCTTGAATCAAAAGCCTTAAGCCTGGTGTGAGCGCCGCTGAGCCTCTGCTTGTGTGGTCCTGCAGGAGTTTGCTGGCGAGGACACGACGGACCTGTTCCTGGAGGAGAGGGAGACGTCGCTGCGCCAAGCCCAGGAGGAGAAACACAAGCTCCAGATGTCAGTGCCCGGCATTCTCAACCCTCACGAGCTTCCAGAGGAGATGTGCGACTGAAGGTGGCAGCGAACAGCGTGTACAAAACAGCTCTGAAGAGGGAAAGGTCAAGAGAGAGCAAGGACGATTCCTGTTGATGAATTGTTTTCTTTTCAAGTGTGTTCGTGTGCGAGTGTGTGCGTGTTTTGAAAAGAGAATGAGGGGCCAGAGAGCGGACTCCAGCACTCGGTTGTACGTCGACCAAATCAATGTCAATATGTAAATGAGAATCGTCCCCCTCAACCCTGGCGCAGATTCTTTTTTTTTTTTTTTCTTTTTTTCCTACAAACTTATTTTATACAAAGTTTTTGTGTGTGTGTGTAAAATGCCATGTTTTGTTAATTTTTTGCTGATTAAAGCTTTGTGTTTGGCCGTACGGTTCTTTTACACTTGCATGAAGAATTCAAGGTTTTAATCCCTCTTGACCCCCTTGATTCACCTCCTCTCCTACTTGTTAATATGTAATATATAATGTTGAGACACTTGCAATGGTTAGTTGACGGATTGCATTTGTTTCGGAAGTGCCATGTGCATGGTGCAGGATGAATGTGATGCTCAAGGGGTAGACATTTACTTCCTTGCTTCATTTGTTGTTTTGGTTTGTCAGTGTGTTTGTTTTCTTGTTTTTTTCTTTTACTCTGGCTCCTCTGAGTCCGAGCTTCAGTTGGACCGCTCTGCGTTTGGATGAGAAGGAAGGCTGTGTGCATATCATCCTGTTTGTAAAGCTGTCTTAGTACTCTGACAATATAAAGTTGGCTATTTTTACAAAATGAACGTCTGTGACTCTGCTTCTTACCCAAAGCACTGAAGGTTATGGAAAGCCTGGAATAGATGAGGAATGTCACAGCTAGGCTTCCAGGATCTGAAGGGTTATAGCAAATGACATAATCCAAAAGGAAATTATTTTGCTTTTTGACAGTGACATAGTTACCATTTTTGAGGAAATGGTCACCAAGCTGATCAGAATGGTGTGAACTGAAGTTGTGTATATGTACATAAAATTGTTATTATATAAAAGTACAGTGTTCTGCAGACAGTGGCAACAAGGTATTCATTGCTTTTGTAAGTAATATTCTGCTCAGTCAAGCTACACTTGTTTCATATGTGTGTACCTCCCTTAACTTCAAGGTACCTTTTATTTTAGACGTTATTTAACATTTTTAATACTCACTTTTATATTGTTTCACACTGGAGGACTCTGAAAAACGGCTTTTTATTTGTGTCTGTGTCCTGTACATGTGGCAGAATTGACAATAAAGTTGGCTTAAAGAAACACTGAGTTGTCACATTAAATGAAGTAGCAGGCATGTTGGCATGTTTACACCAGGTTTGGTTGCAGGGAGAGGAACTTTTATTTTGGCAAGTTTAGGTTTCTAGTCTACATTGTAGGTCCTGAGCAATTTATGACACAAGGGGTCTGATTAATCACCTGTCTCTGTGATCTAACAGGCTGGGTCAGAAAATAATGATGATATGGACAATGAGGGATCTATAACTGATCAGAAAGTAAGTAAGATTTATTACATTGCAAAATATTTTCTTTTTCCTCCCTCTTTAACCTCTCAGCCCAACACTGTACAGGTAAAACAAACATTAAAGAAAACCTACATAGTCTGCATTACATGATTATCTACTTCTCAGGGATTCACGTTATTAAATTATATGTAAATCAGATATACATCTGATTTTTATACTTTAACTGAAGAATGACTTGGAATTAAAGGAAAATATAAAGCAGAGGAAATGTAGATACAAACTTAAAACACAATACAACAAACATTTAATGTATAATTTTGTTAAATTAAAAAAATGTGTTGAACTTTTTAATTTTTAGTATTAACATAATTTTTTAGTATTTTAAACTTAGATATATGTTATTTTCACCGCAGTTGTCCTTGAGATCGTTGGGAAGATATCGCGAGACTACCGAAGAAAAACGAAAGGGGCGAAGGAGACAGGACGGAAAGTCCCGAACCATCTACACTGTGTGTCGCCCCCCCTTCACCCCTCCTTTTCCAACATGGCTGCTGTGTCTGTTCTCTCAAGTAACGCTCAGATTGGAGACTGACTCGATTTCTACCTTCCAGTGCCTCTTAACTTTTGGTGTAGATCAACTTTCCTTGGATGCAAATCACGTTCTACACCTTTTTGTCTCCCCTGGTTTCATTTAGTGGAATAACCTTCACCAATCACTCCCTCCACTGGGCCTTTTTTCACCCCAAAAACATCCAACTGCCTGCCAACAACAGTTTCCAGTGCAATGGTTTGAGTAGGTGCACTCAGTTTTCCTCTTCATGAACAATGTGTGAAAACTGCGCCGAGCTGGTGGAGGTTTTAAATGAAAGTAAGTGAACAAATTATTTTATTTACGTAAGACGATGCTAAACTAGCTGCTTGATGTTAGCATCGCTGTCCACTTGAAGCTTGATGGGAGCGTGTTAGCTAGGTGGCTAGCTAAATATAACTTTGTGTGTTTTCTTCATTAGCTCGCCTTTTCATCCAGACTTTGCTGCTATAAGATGGTGGAAGTAGTGACATTGTGGCGGTGTGTCGAACAGTCGGTGACAGATGTGTCCAAGTGTCAGATTGTGGGTTTGATATGAATGCAAATGCCATTTTCCCTTCTTCAAAATTGGCAGGTTTTTTGGGCCTGTCTGTCAAACACTCCACAGAAACTCAGCAAGCTAGCTCAATAAATCGACTTAAAAATCGTAAAACCTCGATCAGTTTTGTATGTGACATTACGGGCATGACTTGAAATACTTCAGCAGTGTTGAACGCGATGCACAGGAGAGATTTTGAAGGATGCTGGTGTTTAATTTGACGCGGCTTGCACGGATCTTTTGGAAGTTAACGTTAGCTAAGTTAGCTAGCGAGCAGGCTGACTTTGTTTGATGTGTTTGTCAGGTCAGTCTGCTAGCTGTCCACTAACGTTACGGCTGCCACCCATTGTTTTGCCGATGGTCACATTCACAGTTCAAAATGGCCTGCTAACTGTCAACAACACGCTCACGGTTAATATTGCTGACACTAAAGTAGACGCTGTAAATTTCACATGTTTTTTTTTTGGCGAGTCTGTAAAATGTTAACCTAGTCTAAGCTAGCGGCAACAAAGCTAGCATAGAAAATTAATGGCTGCAACGAGGCGCATATATTTTGGCACATCGTTACCGTTAATCCTCGGGTGGCTATTGGATCGTTTTTGGCTGATGTCTTATGCACACTAGCCTTAACGCCATTCCTTGCTCGTTTTTGGTGGTAACATTAATTATGATCCTGCCATGAAGTCTCATGTCACCTACGGGGCTAAAGTCAAGTTAATACAAGGTTGCCTTTATGGCTAAGAAGTTAGCCGTTAGTCCAGGAGTGCTAATCAGGCCTTGTGGCACTTAAGGGGTGTCTGTTAGATATTGTAGTTTTAACATTTATTTTTAAAACCGTTTTTTACGGTTTATTACTCGTGTGTCATGAGTGTGTGGGGTGGACGCTCCTCTTGCAGGCTCTGTAGGAATCCACCTTAAAAGACAATCCTGCACCTGACTGTAACATGGGCTCACTAAAGAGTATCAAACATTTAAGCTGATTCTTTTTGACAAGCTCACATGCTGTCAATTAGAGGATAAACACATTGGGAGTTTGTGTGTGTATACAAATATTAAAGTCAAAATGTGAATTGTGGGCACCTGTTTTATTTTTTATGTGGACACCCAAACATTACAGACAGATGTGATAGCTGAACATGTTATTTAAAAACCACGGGCATTATTCTTCTGCTCTAACAGCCTCTTTTCTCCTGAGACTTTCCACAAGATGTTTGAACTTGGCTGCAGGGATTTGCTCCCATTCAGTCTCGAGAGCATTATAACCCTTTCATACAGGAGATGCATGCATGACATGGGTCTACTGACATGCGCTGGACCTTTTCATATGCCGCCGCAGTCAGATCCATATGGTCGTCATTGTCAACGGCACAGAATTACGTTTGATTATAACCTAAGCGAGGCCTGGCTTGCATTTGCCGTTTCAGTTCATCCCAAAGGTGTAGAGGTCAGGACCTCTATGAAAGCCAGTCACGTTCCTCCACACCAAAGTGGAGAGACCGTTTCTTTATGGACCTGGCTTTGTGCACGGGGACATTGTGATGGTGAGACAGGAAAGGGCAGAACATAAACTATTGCTACAAAGTTGGAGCACGCTATTGTGTGGAATATCATTGTATGCTGTAATGTTAAGATTTCCAATGAAGGACCTACACCCAATTATGGAAAAACAACCCCAGAACAGACATCCACCTTCCTTTGGCCATATTCTGTGTTTTGGATGAACAGTTGATCGGCCTTATGAAGATTACACTTTAGGAGTGCCTTCCAATGTTTTTGTCAAAGCTGAATTGCGTGCCGGAGTTAACTCCAATTCTGTGATTACCGAGGTTGGTCAGTTGTGGTTTATTGAAATGTTCCACCCTCTGTTGTTCAAGGTTTGGCTGCCAGATCTGTCACCGAGCTGTTAATTTGAAAGTATGCCTCACAGGTTCAGATTCACCGTGGGAATTGTACAGTGGATAAAACACATTCCTTTGGTGTGGGAGACCAGGGTTCGATTCCCACTGCGATACATCCAGCACGACACTTGACCCCTAGTTGCTCTAGAGGCGTGCGACATCTGACACATATAGCGATTGTAAGTCGCTTTGGATCAAAGTGTTAGCTAAAAGAATGTAATATAATGGCTTTCTACAGACCTGGACAGTCTGCAGAGGGGAAAAACATATTACAGAGACCAGAGGACTGTGTTTATTATGGTATGTGTAAAATTTTGGGAAATCCATGGTGAGGTTGGCTAGTTTCATGGACATCATATAACATGAGTTGCATGGTGATAGGAAGCCAAACAGAAGCATTCATTTCCACATACATTCTTTAGTACACCGGAGGTCAATCTGTTGAAAATTGTAGTAGACTGGGTGATAAACTGAATTGCTATATTGTTATGTCAGATAAACTACTTTTGTGATGTCACATCAAGTTGCATCTGAGAATGTTTAATGCCAGCGGCAATACACTGCCTGACTTTGAGAAGATGTGTTTTTGTCCTACAAAACCTATTGGAATCTAAAGTTATCAAATGTTAAATGTTGTCTAAACACAAGGAGCCATACACACACTTTGACTAAGTAAAATACAGTCTAAAACAGGAACTGTGGTAAAGAGTAAAAATCATTCATTACTAGCTTTTAGTACTCAACAGTGACAACAGCGGCTCCATTCTGACTCAAATCCCATGACAGAAAATCTGCTTCTGATGTGCCTTTTCACCAGTTCATCAGTGAAACTGGTGAAACCCTGTGGAAACTGTTTGTATTTTTTGCGACAGCATGAGAGGCCAACTTCAGTGATACAAGCTGGTGTTGTGGAGGGTTGGGATGGGGGCTTCATAGCAGGGCGCTGTCAGCTGTGACAGCTCTGTCTACAAGACTGGCAGGTCCATGTGTTGTGTCTGCAGGCGACCTGTGACCTCAGATTTGCTGCAGCAGCATGTGTTTGTGTGTGTATGTAAGACACAATCCCTTGTTACAACAAGGCGCTGTGTTCAACTGGTGTTCCTTAACGCAGGGCCGATCCACATGGTTTCCAAAAGTGCGAGTTTTAGCTGCTTTCCTGTTTTGTGTGTGTGAATTGAATATCTTTGAGTTTGGATAATTTGTAATACAAAACAAACTAATTAAAGTTGTCACCTTGGGCTCTGGGAAATTGGGATGGACATTTTCTAATTTTATTGACGATTGAGGGTTTAATGGGTAATGAAGATAATCCTAAAATGCAGCCCTAGACCTGTGATATCAGTTTATACACAATATGAGCATGTCACATGGGTCAGACAGTGTATCATATACAATTAGCCTTTTTTATTTTATTTTTTTTATTTAAAAGAGTCTTAAACAACACACAAACTAAACAACTAAAATGAGCTATTATAGTTTCCGTCAAACCAGTATGCACAATGGAAACAACTCGGATAATAAAGAGTAGGTTTGAAAGTCCCTTTTGTTTGTTTTTTACTGAAGATTTACTGTGTTTTTCCTATTGTGACAAGTCAAAATGTCTGCTGTGAGTAAGGGAAAGAAATAATAATGCTATAATTTTAAAAATGGAGTGAACTAGTACTGGTAGAAGCTGCACATCGGGCCTCATTTCTAATGAGGTTGTTAACCACTGACCTTAGTGAAGCATTAAACTGCAACATGCTGAAGAAAATGTGGTCAAAGTTCAAATTCAGAGCACGAGGATGAACCCGGCCTCAGAGTGCGCAACAGAAGCTGGCTCATCGTTTTCATCACATCTCATTTTAAAATTTTGTAAAGACTTCATATGTTCGTACCAACGTTCCCACAGACATAAACTAGATAATTTGAGCTTTCCATATGATAGAAGGGTCTGGGGATGTAAGGCAGCTTAAGCTCTCTGAGTTTAATGTTTTACGTTTTTATAAGTGTGATGTGACTTCAGTAAAACACTGTAAGGGGCAAAAAGTTTTACAACCTCAATAGAAATTTTAGCTGACATGGCTAAGTAGCAGACATTAATAATTTTTGGACCGTGAACACCTCAAAACTAAAAGCCTCCTGTCCGGCAGAGACGACTGTTCACTCAGAATCAGCTGTCTCTCATTAACCTCTTCATGTCGTTGAATCTATTTCCCAGCAACAGTCTCTACTACAAACATCTAGATGACCAAGTTTGAGAACCGCTGACTCGGACCTACTTTGTGTTGACCAAAACATTTCTTCAGAAACGCTTTAACAGAAGCTTCTATTGAGAAGGAAAGTGGAAGCAAATAGCTTTTAAAACAACACCTGCCGGGTTCAGACCATGTATCAAGTTTTGGATCTGGATCATTTTGTTTTGTTGCATAACGCTTTGGGCTTGGGGTGGGTTATTAATTATATATTTGGTTATTTTGAAATGTACCTGCATTAATAGAGTGTAGTCTGTGTGTTATATCAGTGTGGTGAGGTAAGGGTCAGATGTAGATGACGTGTGGAGCAGATAACATGCTAACAGTGTGTGGGGGGGGGGCTCATATTATGTAAACTGCTGCCGTGAGCCACGTGGTGATTGTATACGCTCCTCATTGTTGACGGACAGTAAAAGGGCGTGGCTGTAGGGACGGCAACATCAGTCTTTTGTTCGGTTGGGCGACCACTTTGGTCCAGCCTGAAATTCATCATTAACTATTAGATTGATTTTTGATTGACAAAGAAGATGCAGCCTTTTATTATTTAGCGGATTGAATATTGAAGCAAAATACTGGACCCTGAAGAACTGGATCCTGATGTTCCAGCTCTTCAGACTTTTTCTCTCTGCACCTGGGAAGTAAGCGAAATTCTGCCAGACATTCTTACTCTGCTTCTACACCTTCGGTCCAGAAAATCAAATTACAAAATCCATTTGCAGGCCTCTATCACATAGCATCTTTTATTTTGTACATATTTAGTCATTCTGCCAGTCAGCAGCTGTTGGCTTTTAAAAACACATTTCAATTGAACTGTACTTCCACAGTTCTAATGTCCATATTTAAACGCCTCCAGTCTGTCTGAACGCTACAGTCACTCTCCACCCCCTCTTTGTATTTATATCCACGGTGAGCTGCAGCGATACACTGTTTCAAGGTTGGCACCTGTTCCCAGACAACTCCATCGAAGCAGTGAAACAACATCTCTCTGCACGGCTGCGGGACAACGGCCAAATCGGACGGTCCAATAACTCCCCCGAACACCACAGGGTGGAAGTCAGTCCCAGTTAAATTCAGTTCAGTTTTACTTCTGAGCTTCTGTTCGCATGTGGAGCTGAAAGGGTTGTAGTTCAGTTTCAGTAAAGAAAGGTTCCTGCTTGGACGTCCAAGATGGTTAATTGAGAACTATTATGGCTGTTTTTGTGTATAATTCAGGTCGGCGATTCAGTGGAGAAACTTGAATCCTCTAAACTGGGTGTGACTGATGTGGATCTTTGAAGGCCACTACAATAACAGAAACTTTAGACGGAAGTCTGGTACAAATATTTAGTGTCTTGGTACTAGACCGTGTCCAAATTAGAGCCCATCTGATACCCTTTAAGGACAATATCAGTCTTTGAGAGTAAACACCTGACACCAATATCTGCTGATATTCTCTTTTCTTTTTTTGTTGTTGTTGTCAATCAACGTTTTGAATATTTTAACAATAGAAAGAGATAGATATAAACTTCAACAAAACATGGGAGCCAGGCGGGACATACATTTCTTGAATACTGTCCTTTGATTTATCCAGATATGTCAGCGTTCTCATTGTTTGCAGTGGAAGTGATGCGTTTCTCCCATTTTCTGGGAAAGGTCTCCCTTTTATTTCTTGAGGAAAATGTCAGTTTTTCCGTCACACGTGTATTGTATATATTCTTTACTGTGTCCATCCACTGGTTAAGTCTGGGAGAGTTCCTTTTTATACCTCTTTATAGGCCTTTATATATCTTTAGTTATCACTTTTCTGCAGGCAACAATTAGAATTTTCCAGAGGTACAGAACCTTTTGTTAATCCAAAATACAATGTCTTACTGGAATTGCATAATCTAAAATAGCTCTAAGGGTATATTTCTTACAAAATGTGGGAATCTTTTTACACAACCAGAAATTAAACGTAACTATTAGTGTTTCCCACAGAATGACAGTGTAACGGGGGGACGTGACCTCACTTGAAAGTCTCAGTTTGTGCTGGGGCGCTTCACATTTATAACAGAAAGCCTGTGTTGCACAGTTAACTAGTTGCATTATGGGAAATGTAGGATCCAGCGTTTGTGTTGGCCTCTTCTGCTTTGATTATTTTGAGTCTCTCTTGTGAGTCCACACACACTTTGTGGAGGGGAAGTACTAAATCATCGGCGGACCCCTTTAACATCAATATATGATCCCTCAAATTTGGATATTACAGACTTGTGACACACATGTGATGTACTGAGGCAGGATATACAGTACAGGACTATAGATGCTGTTATTGAAGTTGACAGAAACGGTAAATAGAAGATGGCAGAAAATGTTGAATATTTGCTGAAAATTAAACTATGACTATAGTATAAGTGCAAATACAGTCAAAAGGTAACTTTGAATTTGGAATAGCAAGGGTCAAAATTCTATAAAGATGCAGATACTGTAACATTTCTATTTTTGCATGTCTGCCAACATAAACTGTAAGTTGATACTGACATATCCAATAACCAATTGTGGCCTCCCTATTACTTGTTTAGTCTGTCCTTCCAAAGACTAGATTATTTATTTTACTACTTAACAAATAAATATTAATTGTCCCAACTTTGAATTGAGTTTGGTTACCCGACATTAACAGTGTGTTTTTGACCGACTCAACAACTATAAATCCAACCTCCAGTCCACGGATGTTGTTTAGTCAGCTTCTCTCTGGAGAATAAAATTAAAAGTAAATAAAAATAACATGTTTTCTGGTCCGATTCATCTAGCTGTTCTCTAACAGGTCTTTTCTCCTGTTTCTCTCCTCAGTATCGGATGCAGACAGCAGTGAAGGAGGCTTCCAGCTAAAAAAGGAACATGCCCTGCGAGTACTCGGCTACATCGGCTCCTGGACACAGAGGTCAGTACGAGTCAGCTGAGAACATTTACACAACTACACAAATGCAAACAGAAGAAGTTTTGACATTTGACTTTTCTTGGTCCTGTGTTTAAAGTTTATGGTTATTCCAAACTGTAAGTAGCACCTGCAGCTCGTTGCTTCCCCAGTTCACTTATTAAATGATCTGTTGAGGGGAAAAAATCAGAACCACATTTTGACCTAATGTCATAACGGTACTCTTAATGATATGCTGTGTCAGAGAAAACACTGCAGGAAGTGCTGAATTTGCATTAACAGTAACATCACACAGTTGCTTTTTTTTTTGGTGTTGCTTTTTCCTTTGGCGGGACTTTATCTCTACAAGTCAGCGTGGTGGGGTTTTCTCTGACCTCCCTTCAACTCTCTCTGGGCTGTAGGACTGCATGTCTTTCAGAAACACTAGAAAGGGAGAAAATGGCAAATATAATTTTAGACAAGCTGGATGGAAACCCGTCTTGAAAATGATGTAAAGCAGTGAGAAAATTCTGGAAATACGGAAAAACTCGAGTCATGCTGGCTCATCACCCGCTGGGATGATCTTGTCAGGGGAAATGAATGACTCCTCGTTCCCTTCTTCAGCAACTAACAGTCCAGCTGCCCTCGAGCAAGGCATTACATGCGGTGAAGCCTGTGGTTTGGTGTGTATTTGACTTTACTGTGATGGTTACTGATGTTTCAGAGACGCTTCGGTAGATAAATAGATTTTTAAATTTTTATTAACTTGAGTCCAATGTGCCCTGACAGCCGAGGTCATCAGACGACATGAGCGTTCTGACTAAAGATGACTCTCATTTACTTTGGTGTCTTTATTCATCCAGCTGGAATGTTTTTATACTTGATGTATGAAGGATTCATGATGAGTGATTCTGCTGACTCATTTGTTTAAATTATACCAAGAAGAAATCCTTTTATGGCCCTGCTGTGTGCTTTATTTTTAAGTGTATAACACTTCCATCTTCAGAGAAAGAAAAGAGGAAATTGCAGGTGACCTGATCTGTACTTTGATTTAAGTGATGGGTAAGAAGTACACTGAGACGTGGCAAAACATCTGTGTGTGAGTACACTCACACATTCTCGGTTCTCTTTCCTGAATGTGACAATAAACTCGAAGCTGCTCTTCGTTTTATTCTTCTTTTATTGTTTATGCAAACAAATTGGTAATTTTATCTGTAGAACTTGTGAATTCAAAGAAGACGATCAGCTAATCGTGACGATGGCGATTAAAATGTAAGTTAATTATACATCTAACCCGTTTTAAACAGTCATGCAGTCACAAATTCATTCCGTTGTCGTCCTTGTGTGACGGGCTTGCTCGCCAATCACAAGCGCCATGCGCCTCCTGTTACGGTCCTACTCACCAATCAGAGCGGGCACAGGGCGGGTACATTTTACAACAACAAACGAAACCCATAGGAAAACGTGGGACAACGGCAGATGCGGCGGGCGCCGTTTTGTCCGTCCTCTGCCTGGCGTCAACTCACTCTGGAAGTGTTTCAGCAGCGCCGCGTTTAGCTTTCCACACGCTGTTGATGTGTTGTTCATTTGTCCTTTCTTGTGCTTCTACTAAAATAACATCTCTCTGTGAGCCGGTTTGGTTGGAGCATTGATGCTTGGAGCATTTTAGAGCGTTTTTCCTGCCGGATTTTGCTGATTTTGTTGATTTGTTCAGTTGTCGTTGATTTTTGTTCTTCTACCATGGTTAAGTAGGCTACGTAGTTCAATTTTTCTTTTGTCTGTTTTAACGGTGTTTATTGTTGATTGTACGATTGGGAGTCTGCACAGGGTGTTTTGATTTGTGTCTCATGTGGTAATGCTCCATGACATGTTTTTTTATATTACATAATGAATATTGAAAATTAGTTTAACTTAAAAAAAACTGCAAATCAAATCAGAATCGAGATATCTGGCGGAAAAATCCAAATTAGCTTTTTTTCCCCCTCTATCGTTCAGCCCTAATTGGATGGGAATAAAATCCTATATGCATATTAAGTTTTTAAGCACCGTACATTTTGCCTCTCATTCACCCACCGATGGCAGTGAGCTACCATGCAAAGTGCTTGTAGCACCAGTAGCAATTCAGTGTCTTGCCCAAGGACACTCCAGGAACAGGAGGAGCTGGGGATCAAACCGCCAACCCTGTGATTAGTGGACGACCCGTTCTACCCTCCTATGCCAGAGCCCCTGTTTATATTACAAACCTTGTGATCCAATAAAAATTTAATCTAGGCTAAAAATGCATCTCATCTTGATGGGTTTTTTTTGTGGGGGGGGGATCTGTGGGTGAGATTACGGTGTGTAAATGTGTCAGATGTCACTGTGACGAGACATACAGGTTAGAATCTGTATGATAACACATATCTTGTATTTCATTGTCGTATTTTGTCACTTTCTTTTTATATCTCCCGAGGATTTGATCACTGCTGAAACGACAATAGATCCAATAACTGATTTATCATTTAAAGTAATAAATAAAATAAAAAGGGTTTGGAACTTAGCATTGTCTGATAACAAACTCAGCTAGACTAAACTATAAGTCTGTAAATCTAAAAGGTAATTGTTGGATTAATCTGTGCTAAAAATAATCACAAACTGCAGCCCTAAATCACAATGTGAGTATAGCTGAATGAGGCTTTAAGGTTAAAGCAATATTTCCTGATTAATACTACAGCTCTTTAGCAAAGTGAGACATTAATTAATCTATCATAGTTTGCTAAAGGCCGCCTACATGACGAAGAGTAATTGCAACGACACAGAGGGTATTCCTGCTGATAACACTTAGATGTAACGATGTCATTTTCTGTGATTGACATGATAAACATATAGAATCCCATTTTCACAACAGAAAAGAGAGGAATTTCCCCCCATTTATTTTCTATTTTCATGACTGAAAAGGTTTAGCAAAACAACAAGAAATGTCATAAATGGCATCGCACTTTTTATAGAAATACAATAAAATCGGTATTGGAACAAAGTTTTTTTCGTAATTTGTAGCACCATAATTACAATACCGCTCAGTGAGATCCTGAAGTGACTGTTTTGGGAATGAAGCTCTTTGGCCATGTTGATGCCTCTTTAACATTTCCTGTTTCTTCTGCATCGTCTTCAGGCAATGTCTCTGCTGCTTCAAGGAGTACAAGCACCTGGAGGTCTTTAATCAGCTGGTCTACGCCCTCATCAACCTGGTCATCGCTCAGATCAGCAGCCTGAGAGACCGTCTCTGCAGCGTCCAGGACCACACCCATAAAGGGGACGTGTCTGGGGCTGAGGGTGTGGGGTCTGAATGGAGCGGGACAGAGTCTGCGCCTGGGCCCCTCCCTCAGCCGTCCTCGCCTGGAGAGGACGAACCCGTGAATGTGGAGAGAGACTCTGCCGAAGAGGACGCAGACACTCCCGACCTGAACCAGAATAAGACCCAGAGCCAGGGTCAGGTGGACAACCAGCCGTCTGAAGCCCAGACGGAAGCACTGGGGCCCGGGGAGGGCAGCAGTGGGTCCGGGGGTGGTGATGGTGGTGTCGGGGCAAACAGTGGCAATGACAGCCAGGACCCATTCAGCTCCTGGAGCACAGAGGAGAGGGAGAAATTACTGTTATGTGCCGCCAAGATCTTCCAGATCCAGTTCCCCCTCTACACAGCCTACAAACACAACACACACCCCACCATAGAGGTAAGGACAAGTCCCGTATCACACACCACCATGCCCACAGAGTAGAGCCTGACAAGTGCTCCATTTTTGAAGTTTTGAATTTTTGAGTCTGAATAAAGAACAATGAAATGAAATTAAAAGCATAACAAACATATTTTCCCGTAAATTAGCTTAGTACAGCAATGAGAAATTAGCCTGAGCGAGACTCGCTGGAGTCTTGACTAGGACACTGCACCGGGCCGTTGGTCACCACGTTTGTTTGTGAACAGATTCAACCAGCCAAAAAATGTTGTGTTAATTAGAGAACGTTAGAAGTGTTAAACTTTGGATTTAAACATTCTGCTGATTCCCTCTTGTTCCAGTCTTTGTGCTAAGCTAGGCTAAACCCCTAGGTCTAACTGCACTGATGTTTTGTTGCTTTTCTGTTGACAATACCAAAACCAGCCTTGAATAACTTTGTTTCAGGATGCTAAAAGTGTTCTTGTCACGCACGTCCTCTGAAACTCTGGCATCTCTGTTTCTTTCCTCCAGGACATATCTGCTCACGAAAGCAACATCCTCGGCTCCTTCTGCGACATGAACGTAAGCAATCTACCTCCCGTCAATCACTTTAAGGCCAGTTAAGACCAATGCTGCAAAAAAGGACATTTCCTGAAACCTAATTCTGAGAGCCATTGTCTAAAGATTAATCTCTGTCGTCTTGTTCTCGTGCTGGATGCATCTCTGTAATTTATTCTATCCTCAAAATTAGTTTTCTTGGGAAACGAGCTCCCTGCCCAAACCCGACAGCTGTGCTGCATCCAGGGCATGAGCTGGAGGAGCAGGGGGGGGATGATGAAAACTAGATGTAGGCCCGGGGCATGTTGGGAATTGCTGTAACAGACGAGGACATCAGGGACACGTATGTGCCTAACAGTGTCACATGACCACCGAAGAGACTCAGGTTTATCGGTCACATCTTCACTCAGCGGGCCTAGCATTTTGCGTGTTAGTTCCCTTCTTCTAGCACTAGTTTTCACCGAGTCACCTCCTGTAACTTGTCTCAGATGTCTCTATTCTGCAGCAGATTCTTCGTCAAGTTGATGGCAGTGTGAAGATGTTTGTCAACTGGACAGAAGTTAATATCTCAGTTACATTCAAAACCTTCTGCCAAATAAAGTCAGAATGACAAGGTTATTACTTACATGTCCCAAACTCCTGCCTTGTGTCTTCTCCCGCTTACAGCAGCCACACGTGCATAACATTTAGTCATGGAACTGTTTCAGTAAACCTAACCAAAACTTTGGGTTGCAAAAGCTATTGTGAAATAATGATTGTGATCATGATTTTGGTTTCCATCATCAGTAAGTAACATGAGGGGGAGTCAAGCCAGTGTGACACACATGGGTTTGAATTTCTGCCTAGTTTCACTGTCACACTGAGCAAAAGTATAAAAGCAATGGTATGGTATAATTTTGTTCCGTGTATTTGGATTTAAATCATTAGTAAGTATGCATTTTACCCCTGTTTATTAATGATCAGTGATCAACTGTGAATGTTAAATATCCAAGATTAACTACCAGATCCAAAACAGTAGAAGTAATTTGATTTCATACATTTGTTAGTTACTTCTGTGCAATACCTCCATAGGTACTGTTACTGTGCCTGTCAAGCTTTGCAGTTTTGCCTGTGTAGCTCTGGAAAACTACTTTTTCTGACTTAACCTGGCATAAAAATGTCGCTAGCTGATAATAAGCTTCATCCTGGGCTTGGAAATAACAGCACAACTCAAGGTATAAAACCATGAATGCTAACGTTAGTGGCTTATGTAACTGTATACAAACACGCAGTTTAATCCATTCACACTTAAGGAAACCCATTTTATTTGCTCTCACTGCAACTCCATTTCACAAGTTGAGAAATCCAAAGCTTGACAGACCAGCCGTGTCCGGCTGAAGTTGCAGAGCTATGATGGGAAAGTCGCAGTTTAAGGGACAGGTGTAGCAGCAGTCACGTACAGTGACCGGAGAGGTGCAGTGTTTCCCATTAATTAACGAGACCACGGCGGCCCAAAACGAACCGAAAATAGTTTGACACGTAATAATAATAATAACGTTTCAGATCTAACGTGTTTTGTGGCCCCCAACAGGGTTCGAGGCCCACCCACCATAGTATCTTAAGATCCTGTGGGAAACACTGAGGTGTACACTGCTGCCTTGTTATTATTAACTTAAACTTTAGTATCTTCCGGTCCGGTGTGTTGTGAGCAGAAACCCCCCCATTATTTTCCAGAAACCCAGTTCTTATTTTGTAATTCGGTTATTGCTGTTCTGAAATCCATTCAGCATTTCACTCATGGGGCAATTCTTATTGTCTCCTGATCTCAGAAAGCTGATCCCCAGGCATCTGAGGATCCAGATTTAAATGTTGTCTGATGTGTAACTTTGTTCTGCTCTGTGTTTAGTGGCCCAGCTTGGATTTATTTGGTCCAGTTGACTCTGCTTACTTTTGTTTTTGAAATACAACTGGACTAAATGGCTTCATATGGAGTGGAAAATGCTCAAATGGAGTAGATTTACAATAACACTAAGACAGAAACTAGCATTCTTCTGTTCTTTAGATCATTTTGGTGTGAATCACCTTCAGATCCGTACAAATGTGTAGCAGATTATGACGTACCAGAAAAAGGCACTTCTAGATTACTGTTATCAAAGGCAGCCAAAGTCACATGAAACAAAAATAACTCTGCTTATGGTAGATGTTTTCTTGGAAAAAGACCGTTTACATGTTCAGTTTTTACTGAGAGGCAAAACTTTTTATTCAGAAGGACATTCTCGCATAGTTTTTGGTTCAAGTGAGTCAGTGTTGAGTGTTTTGAATTGAGTAGTCTTTGTTTAGCTAAGTTTTGTCCACATTTCCTGCCCTCTTTGGTGGTTTTACGCCTACATTATTACAATGTGCTGAGCCTCATAAAGTCCACGGTAATGTGGTTTCTCTGGTCTCTGCCCCCGACGCCGCTCTTTGTGTTCTGAGATAAAACATTTAAGAGGTCAGAATGAATTCAATAACAATGTTTTTGAAAGGAATGCAGTACTTCTATGTTAAATGAGCTCATGTGTATATTGTAGTTTGCCAAAAGGGTTTAGGGCTTAAAACTAGTATAAGAGCTGTTCTGGGTGAGTTGCCCTTTATTGGAAATGGTTTGGTTTCCTGTCGATGAAGTCATTGTCCCCCAGAGAGCAATAATGTGTCCCCAAATAGTCTGCTACCTTGATGGCTTTTACATTCCCACTGTAATAAAGTTTTCATTAAACTCAGGTGCAGGAAGGTTTGGAATTTAAGAAAAGGCTGTATGAAAACTTAAAGAACAGTTGGGCTAGAAAAGAAAACCAAAGCAGCTTTCACTGTTTCTACTGGCCAAAACAACTGATACACAACATAGAAATATCGGATGTACATTGATGGATACTAATTAAAATAAACGAGGTCCAAACAAGTTCACCGTTTTATTGTTAAATGAACCAAAATTGGCAATGCAGTGCAAAGACTAAACTGCTGAATAGAAGTAAATGTTGAAAGAAATGCTGCAGGTCTTGTGACAAACTTAACTTTAATCTTGCAGCTGAGTTCAAAGCAGCTTTTGACATGATTGTGAATTCATTTACAAGGTAGCGTTACCAAAGCACTGCCTTTTCACAGATAAACAACCAGATTTTTAAGGGAGGAGTTCAGTTTAAACTAATTGTCGCCTGGGTTTTATGCCTAAATGCAAACATTTGTGTATCCTCAAAAACACAAAAACAGGGAATAAAAATACAAATGTGCTTTTGATGTTATAACGTGTGTCTGATGTTGTCCCTCCTCATTGGCCAGGATGTTGAGGTGCCTCTGCATCTGCTGCGTTACGTCTGTCTGTTCTGCGGGAAGCACGGCCTCTCCCTGATGAAGGAGTGCTTCGAGTCTGGCACTCCAGAGAGCCTCCCCTTTCCCATCGCCCACGCCTTCATCACCATCGTCTCCAACGTGAGTCCACCAACCCAGACGAACACAAATGCTGCTTACTGCTGACTGTCACTTTAAAAGCCATGCTTTGGAAGAAGTCCTTTTTCCATCAGTTAGACCTAAAAGTGAACCATAATCCGAAACATGTAAGATTGAGAGATTAGTTTTTCAGATGGATTTGGAAGGAAAGTGATGTTTTTACCTGTTGCTATTTTTTAAGGACACCTAGCTACAATTAATGAAGTTTAATACAACAGGCCTGCAATAAATCTCGCTTCATTTATTTTAGTGAGAGGGTCTTTCAACTTAATGGTCATTTATGAGGTTGTAGTTTGTGGCGCTGTTCGTATTTCATTATACTGACAGATGTTTCTTACATTTAACCCAGCCTTATTGGGGGGGGGGGGGGGGGGGGGGGGGGGGGCAAAATATTAGACTGTATTAGCTTTGGCTAGATGTGCCTCATAAACTGCCAACTGAAATACTTTTTAAAACGCTCAACGTAGATTATCTCCTGTGTCTTTGTGTTCTGTGAGTTTGTTGTTAAATACTTTGTGTTATGTTTTTGGTCATGCCCACAGATCCGAATATGGTTGCACATTCCTGCGGTCATGCAGCACATCATCCCGTTCCGCACCTATGTAATACGGTGAGTTTACTTCGAACAGTCTTAACAGACTCTGCAGTTTGCTTTTATAAGGGAACAAAGTAGAAAGTTTTCCTGAGGGACATGCTGGTGAATTTAATTTAACAGCGTTCTTCATCAAGCATTCCATACAACAAATGACAATAAGCCTACACGTATAAACATACAGACTCGGAACAATCGGCCAATCCTAGAGACCAAGAAAGAGAGAGAAAATGTATGAAGACCCACTGAGGCAAATTTACCCTCAACTTAAATAAAATTTTAAAACCATTATCTTTGGAAATGTATCTCCTGCACATCTGTTTACATAAAGCTGCGCAAAGCTGAACATTTGTCGGATAAAATAAATTGAATCAGGACATTCAGCAGCCCCTCCATTCAGCTGTAAGTAAAAAGAAGGAGAACATTTTTGCATATCAAGCCGGAGCTTCTGCACACTGCCACGGGCCTGCCTGAGTACCTGGTTTGTATATGACTGAGTAGCTGCCATTTTGTTGAACACCTTGCTTTTCTGTCAGCACAGCATCCAACCTCCTAAATCAGGCTGGAAGAAATGTAGCCTCTGCAGAGGATTGGTGGTGGTGACCTTTTGGATTCAAATTGGAACAAACCAAAATCTACATATGACTGCTGGGTCTTAATGAGTAACCTTCTCAGTCCTGTGCTGCCAGTGCCGCTTTAAATGCCGTGGACAGCCGTCACTATCAGCATCTAGGTTAGAGGTGCGCAATATATTGACTCAAAATCCTTATTGCAATATCATTCGGAAAATTTCATATGAAAGTCTGAGCTAATGGGTTCACTACACGCACATACGCCGTGGAGCATACCGCATTACGTGTGTGCAGACTTCTACAGTCACTTCGAGTGAGTAAAGAGGGAAAGAGAGCAATGAAAGGACAGAAAGTAAGAATATAGTGCGGCTCAAGGAGACAATGCAGATCAGAAACGGGGCCCATCAACTTGTTTTTAGAATATCAAAATGAATATCGTTATCTCAATATTCATTATCAAGGTTGCAATATCAGATTTTGTCAACCCTAATCTAGGTGCGACTCCCCGTCGACGTTCCAGACGTGGTGGATGTAGTCGCAGAGCTCTCTCCCTCCTCTGTCTCTCTCACTCAGTCAGTCGGCGCTCCTCGCTCATTCGTGCGCTCTCTCCTCCAAATACCCAAAGTGCCACACATGTGTTGCTAGGAAGAGCCTCCGTCGCCATAGCAACAGTTGCCAGGCCTCGCGTGAACCTCTCCTCACATGACCCTAGAGGAGGCACGGGCGCCGGCAGGCTCGGTCATGTGACGCAGGCAGGCTGATGCTCTGTTGCCTCGCAGACTCTTGTGTCTCGGTAGAGCGGAGACTCGTCCAGCTCACTGTTGATTTGATCAAAGCCACTTTTGGTTTTAAAAAATTATAACCGCTGTCATCAAGGAGCAGCCTTTGACTGCCTCTGTCTTTCCACATCGAGGAGGAGAAGGTTATTTGTCTCCCAGCATTAGAGTCCTGTCTAGCTGTTAAAGAGCAAAACACACCAGCGACATAATGATGTGCCACATAAATGCAGGGAGTAGCAAGATGAGCGATTAGGTATGCCAACGGAGATTCGCAGTCGATTAAAGCTTTACAAGAACATATAAAACACAAAACAGCATCTTATAAGAATTGCTAAATTAAAATAAAATGAAGCCTAAAGTGAGAATAATGGGTGGAAATCAGAAACGGTCTGATCAAAGAAGTAAAGAAGACTAGGAATCTAAGCAAGCATTCAGTGGCAGCAGCAGGCCTCTAGGTTCAATCGATCAGCTCACAGACTGAAATGTCTTAACAATTCAGGCGCTTGTTTTCCCCCTCAAGGTTGAATTGTTATAACGTTGGTGATCACCTGACCTTTAATCTAGAGAGCATGTTAGCATGCTGACGTTGGCATTTAGCCTAAAGCACCGCTGAACCTAAGTACAGCCTCACAGAGCTGCGAACGTGGCTGTAAACTCAGTCTTGTTTAATGATTAGTGCTACGTCAAACATTTCATTTGATACCAGTGCAGATTCAATGCACAGGCCTATTCATGATGTATTTTACGCTGTATAGCAGCATGTCATATCAAGTTAAACTTCTGAAGGAATAATTGTATAAGGAGCCCATGCAAACAATACAGAAATATTTTCTTATTGAGATGTGTTGACAAGCAGTCCATGTCAACTGACTGTACCGCACCTGAATGTTCAACACACTGTTTCTATCTCTGAGTCCTCGTGCTCTGCTTTAAGTCCATTTAGTTTTGCTTTGTGGGTTGTGATAAAGAAAATAATGTTTGCTGACGACTTGGTAGCTAGTTCATAGCTTAATCATAATCAAAACAAGGCTGTAGTCCAATAAATCAGTTTGATCAGCAAAATCCAAACTCCTTTAGCTGCAGCTGTAGCCTTTCAGGTCATCGGAAAAGATCTGAGAACCACAAGCGCAACTACCCGAGCTCAGAGTGAAGACTGGATGAGTCAGCAGCACTCTGCTGTTGATCAGATAGCTCAACATACGCCTCCGCAGGGCTGGAAAAGGAATGAGATCAAAATGAATGTCAGCGGTACTGGCAAAGTTTCTCAGATGTGTGAAAAGTTTGATTCATAGACAAAAATGTGGAAAAACCCAAAGTTAAAGCTTGGTGCTGTCAGGTTGAAAGCTGTATCTTAAGAAGAGCACACATTCCTCATTTTTGATATAACAATTATTAGGAAACCCACATACTTTAGAGGCAGTGATCAACAAAACTGACAATTCTCACAGATATTTTGTTATCTTTGGGAGAGTTTAATCATGTTTAACACTTAATTCTGTCCAAACATTAGCATGGAGAGCAGTTGCTTTAAGTTATGTCTTTTTCTTATGAATTTTGTACATGAAAGTCAAAATGTTTGTCAGCAGGTAATTTCTTTGACACTTGAGCTAATTAGGACGCTGTTATCTGCAGGTATCTGTGTAAACTGTCGGACCAGGAGCTGCGGCAGAGCGCGGCGCGCAACATGGCCGACCTGATGTGGAGCACGGTGAAGGAGCCGCTGGACAGCGCACTGTGCTTCGACAAGGAGAGCCTGGACCTCGCCTTCAAATACTTCATGTCCCCCACGCTCACCATGAGGCTGGCAGGACTCAGCCAAATCACAGTGAGTTACTCTCCCAGCATGACTGAAGTCACTCACAGGCTGCCGCGTGGTTTAGGCTGAAAGGAGCTGATTTTGATTCTGGTTCTGTATTCTTGATTTGAGTTGCAGCTGCAGCTCTGTTTCAATCCTTCTTTCTCTCACTTATCATCCAAGATTTCCTAGTCATGGGGGTTTAAAATGATGAATGACTTACAAGTCTTCTTTTTGCAAGATCCTCGCATCCATGTGAGCAGGCAAATAACAAAATGTACTCCAAGTTTTATAAAAGGTCTTAGTTGCACAATGTTGGAATTGTAATGCTTTAATGCTTTAATCACACACTAGAAAATTAAATGTTTGGTAATTATCCAGAGATCCAGTATAGAAAATATGAGGCATCAAGATGCATCGATAATCGTTTTATAATCGCATCGCAGCCATCCGAATCGTAATTGAATCTTGAGGTGCCCAGAGATTCCCACCCTTATTATGTAACGTTTAGCATTTTAGCAATCTCACATTACTACGTTAACATGCGTACAGGTTTTGAATTTTAAAATGTAAATGCTCAGCATGTGATGTATTTTAGCAATTAGCATGTTAGCAGATATGAATGAAAAGTGTTGAGGACATTTTGTATTGTTCCCCAGCTGATGATAATAATAATAAGTGACTGTATTATAAAACTGCCAGTGAAGAACGTGTTTTAGATACTTGATGTTATTGCTTAAAATTACAATAGGTAGTATTAGTTATAGTAGGACTGGTGTCATTATAAATGCACCAGCTGTTGATTAGCATGCCTGCATCTGAATTTAATTCTACAGTGAACTCAATGATTTAAAACTTGCAGTTACACAATATTTCAGATTCATATACAGACTCCAGACATAATTCGACTTGCTTGTATTTCCCAACAGTGATAATTAAAGCCCAATGTCAGTTTGTCTGCCAATAGCTTTCTTTTAATTTTAGCATTCTGGTATGGCACTGATGGGGAAATAACCTTGTACAAAGACTAGGGGTGTGAATCACCAGAGGCCCCACGATACGATATTATCACTATATTTATGTTGCGATTCGATTTTATTGCGATTTAAATATACTGAGATATATTGCAATTTATTACCTTTTTCCAACTTCCACTTAGGTCCTAAAGTCAAACTTTGTCAACATCTGTTCTATATCTAAAAAGATACATTTTTGTTTGTTCATATCACTTTTTCAGTCCTCTATATGGTCCTGTAAAGTTTTCTAGTGGACTATAAAAGCAATAGATTTTATTATTTTAGTACCAAAAAGTTAAAACTCCCATCTGCAATTTATATAATAAAATATCGATACTTGGCATCGGTGTATCGATACAGTATTGCCGTGGCAAATATTACGATACTATGCTGTATCTTTTTTTTTTTTTCCCCCACCCCTAACAAAGACGTATACGTAACTATCTGTCTCTCATCATGGAGTATGTGTGTCTGTGTATCCTCAGAACCAACTGCACACTTTCAATGATGTCTGCAACAACGAGTCACTCGTGTCCGACACAGAAACGTAAGTTAAAGGGATCTGATGCCTGTGCACAAAAGTGCCAAGATAACCATTATTAAAAAAGTAATTTGGTCTGCCGTAATTCATTCATGATATAATGGCATTTGATTGATTTACGCGAAAGCAACTGTGAAACAGTCTTCAGAACTGTCAGTGTTAGTTTACTTTGATGGTCCATGTATAATGTTTTACTACATTTCCCACTTTCTCACTTGTGTATATGTTGAGTGTGGTTAAAAGACATATTTCTGTAACTTTTTCTGTACAGTCAATATGCACCGTGTCACAGCACACACATTTTACAAAATGATGAAGTATTCTTCTCTACATGTTGAGCTCATGTTAACATGTGTTACTTCGCTGAATGTTATGTTTGGTCATATGTCCAGGTCCATAGCAAAGGAGCTTGCTGACTGGCTGATCCACAACAATGTGGTGGAGCATATATTCGGACCAAATTTGCACATTGAGGTGAGACATTCTGATCCAGTGATGTGAACTGAAAACACTTATATACAAACATACATGATGCGTACATGATGCATTTTTAACAAAATATTACACATTAAAGGCCATTTAAATGCAAATGTTCTCAAAGTTGTCAAAAGGATTTATATTCTCTTGCAAAACTGACTCCTCCAGTTTCTTCACTTAAACACGGCAACGCTGAAGAGTGGAGGGCAATTTATTTTCTCCAAGCACAGCCGATCTTTAATGTGTGTTTGTTTTCCAGATCATTAAACAGTGCCAAGTGATCCTGAACTTCTTGGCTGCAGAGGGCCGACTTAGCACACAGCATGTCGACTGTATTTGGGCTGCAGCTCAGGTGAGACGGGACAGATATACACCTGACAGCACTCAGCTTTATTCCACTACATTAACCTGTTTGTTCCTCTGTGGAGTATTTTTCATTATATCTGTACTATCAAGGTGATGAGTAGAGCTGATCGATTAATCGTTTTCAAATCGACATTGCGATTTGAAAGAACGTGGTTAGCTAATCGTGAGGATGGCGATTTAAAATGTAGGTTATTTATACAGCGCATCTGAACCGTTAAACAGTCATGCAGTTACAAATTCTTGCCGTTGTCGTCCTTGTGTGTCAGACTTGCTTGCCTTATCTCTGTGAGCCGGTTTTGTGCCACTCTCCACAGGCTACATTTCCCACATGGAGCATTTCAGAATAAGAGCGTGTTGCCTGCCTGATTTTGCTGACCTGTTCAGATTTTGTTAAATTTGTTCGGTTGCCCTCGATTTTTGTGCTTCTACCATGGTTAAGTAGGCTATGTAGTTAAAGTGTTTGTTTTTTTTTGTCTGTTTTAACTGTGTTTAATGCTGATATACGATCGGGAGTCTGCACAGGGTGTTTTATTTAGAAAATTTACCGGATTCTCTCAGCCATTCTGTGTCTGACTTCCTGCCCTGCTCATCTGCTCTGTGCTGCTTAACGCGTTTCGTCAAAAATAGACTGGTAGTGAATATTGAACTTTAGCTAAACTAAACAAATTGCAAATCGAATCGTAATTGCAATATCTGGCAGAAAAATTGCAATTAGATTTTTTTCCCCCCCAAAATCGTTCAGCCCTAGTGATAAACCACGGAAGTGTTGGCTGGTTGGTCTATCTGGAGTTAAATATTATGTAGTTTAACATTTATAAGTAGATAATGAAGTTATATAGATAAATACAGATTTGTTGATCAGTAAACAATTTAGTTCTCTATCAGAATAAAACAGGAAATTTATTCTTACATGGCCTCTAGTTAGTAGGGAGGAATTTATAACTGCTATGCACACTGCAGTTGATCAGTCTAAATTAATAAGAGTTTAGAAATGTATACTGAATTAATCATAATGATGTAATAACATGTCATTCTTACCCAAATGTAATTGTATTCTGCTATATTAGAAGATTCTATACAGCCCAAATTTAAGTACAAAAACAACTCTGTACCAGTCAATGAGTAACTCTGTTTCTGTTCTCCAAATATGAAATAATTTACTCTACTTTTTGTTTGGTCTTTTAGCTAAAACACTGTAGCCGTTACATCCACGACCTTTTCCCTTCCCTCATCAAAAACCTGGATCCAGTGCCTCTTCGCCACGTGCTCAACCTGGTGTCAGGCCTGCACCCCAGCGCCCACACCGAGCAGGTAAACGCACACAAAGCTGCAAACACGAGGAGTTGTATTTTGATGTGTTTGTTTTTCTGTGATAAACTCTCCTGCGTTTCGCTCTACTCCTCAGACTTTGTACCTGGCCTCCATGCTGATCAAGGCTCTGTGGAACAACGCCTTGGCTGCCAAGGCCCAGCTCTCCAAACAGAGCTCATTTGCCTCCCTGCTCAACACCAACATCCCCATGGGCAACAAGAAAGGTCAGTCTGGGTTTATTTGCAGCTCCAGGAAATTAAGATTGATGATTCGAATCTGAAAGTCCCAGCAACGACTAACCGAGAACGTAGCCGCAAGCAGCGATTCGTGGGTTCAAACCTTTTTTTCGCAGTAGCGACTTCAAAATAAAATCATACGTCCTGTAAATACTGTGACAATCTGACATTTTCTGATCAATAGCTTAAAGGTTCAGTGTGTAATAATTTTGAGCATCCATCGACAGAAATGCAATATATGATCCATAACTGTGTTTTCATTGGTGTGGAAAGACCTTGCATAATAAACCGTTCTGTTTTTATTACCTTAGAATGAGACATTTATATCTACATAACCGCGGGTCCCCCCTTCCACGGTGTGTTGTCTTGTGGTTATTACGAATGTTGTATCACCTGCTGCGTTCAATCCAGGTTGCTAATAAATCTTCATAGCTATAAGGAATACTGAGAGTACAACCATGTAATGTGCAGTACAATTAATGACAGCTTATTAAATACTGTAAGTCAATAAAACTGTGATCATAATCAACAATAAATCTGTCTGTTTTTAACTTACAGAGCACAACCGTGTAGCCTAATGTACAATGTGTCTACATTTATTGACAGCTTATAAACTACTGGAAGTCAACAAACCCTGTTGACTCTCAAATCAATAAAGCTGTAACCTGTTTTTAACTTACAGAGCACAACAATAATGTGCAATGCAATCACTGACAGCTTAAACTACTGGAAGTCAACAATCCACTAGACTCTCAAACCAGTGTAATGTTATAACTAAATAAAACTGTAAGGTTACCTGATCAACAATAAACCTGTAACCTCTTTCTAGCCACCGCCATAATTAACGTGATGGCAGCCAGCGGGACATAAATAATTACATTTATCGACCACCACAAGTTTGGCAAGCAAATAAACGCTCATTCATCTTTTCATAACCAACGACAGTCAGAGCAAACCTCCCGTAGGTCGTAGCTGAAGCGAGAAGCAAGCTAACGTTAGATGGCAGCAGATGCTACGTGTTCCGTAGGCAGGTTATAGGTAACGGAGGGAGGGAATAACGGCAAGCTCATCAGACGTTTCCTAAAAATAAAGGCACGAAGCGCATCATATAGTGTTGCTCTGAATTGTCACTTCCTGTGACATAAAGAGCGAAGACAACTAAAGTGTGACAGCCACAGCACTAACTAAAACACACAAAAACAGAAGGGTTCTACCGCTACGAGGTTTGAACCCTGATTAGAGGCTTCTTTTTTCTCTTGACAGTTTGGCGGTGGTGCAGTTACTCAGACCTTGTAGAAGTAAAAGTAGCAATAACACAATGTAGAAATAATTGTGCCACAAAAGTCAAGCATTCAAGATTTTACTTATGTAAAGTACAATATAGGCATCAAAATATGCTTAAAAGTACAAACAGTAAAATTATTAAATATGCAGAAATGGACCATTTCAGAATTGCGTATTTTAATTGCATCATCACTTTTTTATTTATTTATTTTGTAATATTATTTATACTGTTAGGTAGCTTGTGAAATCCCTCTGGGGATCAATAAAGCCTTATCTTAACCTATAACAAAACATCATAATGTATTAGTTGATTTCATTTTGTTTTAATAATCTGAATCTGCAGTGCAGTTAATAACTGAGGTTGTCAAATAAATATGGTGGAACAAGTACAATAATTCCCTCTGAATTAAAAAGTATCAAGTAGCAGAACATGGTATTTGTACTGTAGTTAAATACTGTACTTGTACTCTATCAATGCAAAATAAGACACAAATATTCTGAAAGTAACAGATGAGGTTCCGCAGACAGTGTACGTCTTCGTTTCCTCAGCCTCTGAAGCATCAACTGTGAATGTTAGTGCGGCAGGTTTGATTTCCTTCCCACAGTTTGATCTGGTCTGGTCAATCTGGTTCCTGGTTCTCAGTCTCTCTTCTTGTCTGCTCTCAGGTTCGCCAGCTGCCAGTCCGGACAGCAGTGACAACAGTGACACTCAACACAGTGGAGGCAGCGACATGGAGATGGACGACCAGATGATGAGTGGCAGCAAGAGGAGCCAGCAGAGGCTGTCTGACACAGAGGTAACCTTAACCATCACAACTACATGCCTACCCTCAACCTAATTGTAACCTGAACCCTAAAACCAAGTGTTAACCCTCAAAAAGCAGTCTCTCGTTTATGGGGACCTCAATTTTTGTCTCTACTGTGACACAAGTCCCCATCAGTTAGTGTGCATTCAGGTTATATAAAAACATGCAACACACACAGACTCTTTAAGCTGATTTGGATCCTGCAACCCGTGCTGTTTTATTTTTATTTTTTCATTTTGCATTTCCCCTGTCATAAACTCATCAGATGTAGATTAAGGGCCTGTGTCCACCAAAGGCCAGCGTCTTTTTTTCAATTGATTTCAATGGTAGTGCCGCAGCACGACGAGGTGTTGAGCGTCTTTTCCATGCTGAGCGTTTTTTTTCATTTGGGAGAATTGAAAAATGTTTAACTTCAGGTAAAACGCAGCGCACGTCACTGTCACTCATCCAATCACTGTCCAGGAGGGGCGGGACAAACACCACACCGAGCCATCTCAACTATTGAACAAAACGATGTGCCTCCTCGTCGCAAGGGCCAGAGCAAGTAGGCCTGCGTACTTTTGTGGTGACATTTTTACATTCAGTAAAATTAGGTAGCCTACTTGCAGCACATGACCTCCACGGAAATTATGTATCATAGCAACCACAGCGTCTCGAGGGGGGGAAAAAAAGTGAGTCGTTTTGTCACAGAGCTTCCTTCATGTGAGAAAAATGTCCTAAGATGATCCTTTTAAAAACAGTTTTATTAATTATATTCTTGCTACGCTTTTGTCATAACTGGATTATTAAAATGTCTGTACACAGATTGAATATTTAGTTTGTTCATTTTTTATTTATTGTTTATTTGGACCCCCATTTGTTAGAGCCCATATTTAAATAAAATATGTATAACCAACAATGTACTCACACTTCATACCGTACACAATAAGTTACAGCATTAACAATGCATCAACAAAAAAAGTAAATCTATACCATTCATATATAAAGATTTAAAACTATTTAAATCACATTACCATGCAGAACAAACCACAATCATCTCTCAGTTAGGCGTTTTCAGCTGGTAAAAAATGCTATGGTGGACACAGGCCCTAAGTGGCCCTTTGATACACAGCTGCTGATGGACACAGGAAACATTTGAGTTGCGTATCTGAAATTTTAAACAATCAATTGAACTGGATGAACAAAAACTAATGGTAGCAAATATCAGCAAGGAAAGAACAACGAACGTTTTAAATTCTAGTGGTGATTGGAAAGTTTAAGTTGATACCAAATATATCAAAAATGATGCCCATGATATCTGAGATTTTCATTTTGTGGAACATTGCAGCAGAAACATTCAGTTAAGTCAAGTTAACAATTAACCTGATCATTTGTGATATTGTTACACTCTGCTGATGTTCCCCCCCTTTAAAGTGAAGATGTCGTGTGTCTCTGTTATGTCCTCAGGAGTCGATGCAGGGCAGCTCGGATGAGACAGCCAACAGTGTGGAGGAAGGCAGCAGCGGGCCGGGCAGCAGCAGCGGCCGCAGCGAGGCTTCCAGCAACGAAGCTGCCTCCAGCCGAGCCAGCCAGTCGGCTGGCAGCCCCGGCAGCGAGATGCACTCTGACGACATGGCGGACAGTGAGGCATTAAAGGAGGAGGAGGAGGAGGACGATGAAGAGGAAGACGATGAGGACGATGATGAGGACGATGAAGAGGACGAAGACGAGGGAAACAGATCGACTGCTGAAGGCGGGCAACAGAAGGAGCCCCGGGAGCAGACGGAGTCGAGGAAGAGGAAGGCGGGGGAGGCACTCGGTGAAGGTCCAAACCAGGGGGCAGGGCCCAGTGGTTCAGGGAGCGGGGCCAAGTCCAAGGTCCTGCCCTTCAACACAGAGACTTCTGCTGTCATGGTTACAGCGTCAACGTCATTGGAGGGCCGGATGAGGATGTTGGATGCCTGTTCTACGTCTTCGTCCGCTCGGCCCGAGGGGACGGAGCCCCAGCAGCAGCCTCCAGACATCGGGCCCTCACAGATGGTCCAGGGGCCTCAGGAGCCTCCGTGCCTCCCGCGGCCCGAGGACTTCCTGGGAGAGGCCATGGGCAGTGAGCTCTTTAACTGTCGCCGCTTTATTGGCCCCCAGCACCACCACCACCACCATCATCATCATCACCACCACCATCATGAAGGGTAAGGCCGCCAGCTTAATGCGTGTCTCAGGAAAATTTGTTCAGGACATTTGTGGAACAAACTGAAAACTACGAATCTTGTGACATCTGTGGTCTCAAAAATTCAAATTTTTTTTTTTGTAATTCTGCTTGTTGCGTTTGTGTATTTCATGTGTAACATTTTGCCTTGTTGGCGCTAGATGAAAGATCAGAAAGTCACTTAAAACATTGAATATTTACAGCTAAATTAATGGAAATCTAGTCATTGGTTTTTCAGTATCTTTATCTGCCACCCTACCTCCGTTATAAAGCTGTCTTCTCTCCCTCAGTCCCATGGTGGAGGACATGCTGAGTGCTGACGACGTGAGCTGCAGCAGCTCTCAGGTCAGCGCCAAGTCAGAGAAGAACATGGCTGACTTTGACGGTGAGGAGTCGGGCTGCGAGGAGGAGCTGGTCCAGATCAACTCCCACGCTGAGCTCAGCTCTCACCTCCAGCAGCACCTCCCCAACCTGGCCTCCATCTACCATGAGCACCTGGTGCAAGGTGAGCCACATACAGGGCCTTGAAAAGCTTGAAATAATCTGATTATTTTGACCAATACAATACGTTGTGTTAAATCCCCAAGACAAAATAAATGTCAACCTCCCAAAGAACCAGAGAAGCTAATTTTGTGAGCGCTCTAATCTCTGCAGGTCCAGCCGTCCATAAGCACCAGTACTCCAGCAGCCACGCAGTGACTGACATCAACCTAGACAATGTTTGCAAGAAGGGCAACACTCTGCTGTGGGACCTGGTGCAGGACGAGGACGCGGTATGGCTTTTTTTGTTTGTAATGTGTAGAGATAGTGCTTAACCAACCAACGAACAGCAGTAGGACGCAGTGAGTCTTCAACCACCTCTTTAGCTGCTACTTAAAAACTGTTATTGTAGTTCCTCGATATATAAAGCATGGCAAACTGTTCCAGTGAAATATGGCTTTATGCGTTACTGTTTGGCTTTGACCAGAGGTGATAATTAGTTTTCTCATTAGAAGATTCCTCTTAATGATCACAAAGTGTTTCCCAGAAGCAACATGACCAAAAAAATATAAGCACCAACAGCTGAGAAAAACAAAATTATAAAGAGAAGAATAATTAATTAATAATGAGCTTTTCAGTGCGTCACAGGTGAATAAGCACAAGTCAAAGCCAGAAATGCCAACATCCTCAGTGTTACTGTGTGATCTGATTTTTCATTTGTCTGTCTTTGTGTTTTTAGATCCATCTGTCCGAGGGTCTGATTAATGAAGCAGAAAAGCTGCTGTGTTCGCTCGTATGTTGGTTCACTGACAGACAGATCCGAATGCGCTTCATCGAGGGTTGCCTTGACAACTTAGCCCACCACAGGTAAGGGTCACCTATACCCGAGCATTGGTCTCATTTTTATTCAGCGTTTTAATAAAATTCATCAATCAATCATTTCCACAAATAAACCGTTAAAATCTGAATGTCTGAAAACTGCATGGAAAATATTTCATAGCACCGTAACGTAACGTTGGAAGAGGATCATTATTGGTGCTGCTGTTCTGCCTTAAATAACATCTTTTATGATCACATCTGCAAATATAAAGTAAAAGAGGAAAAAAAACTGGTCACACAGCAACAAAAAAATATTTTTTTTGTCTTTGTTTTTGACCCTCATCTTTTTGTCTTAACCTCAGGTCTGTTGTGGTTTCCTTGCGTCTACTACCCAAGCTTTTTGGCACTTTTCAGCAGTTTGGCTCCAGCTACGACACCCACTGGATCACCATGTAAGTAATGTTTCTAGCTTGTGTATCAGAGCAGCCAAGTTCAGATTAATGTGTTGAACAGCTAGTGGACACTATATGGACAAAAGTTGGAAGGGGCTGTTATTTCATTGTGTGGTCTTTAAGGGAAATCTTGATGCTACATCATATAATTTTAGATAATAGTTCTTCCAGAAGTTTGTGTTTGGCCTTTTCCTGTTTCAATATGACAATGCCCCCATGCACAAAGCTAGCTCTATAAAGAAATGGGTTTCCCAGTTTGGTGTGAAAGAACTTGACTGGCCCGCACAGAGCCCTGACCTCAACACGATCAAACACCTTTGGGATTGCGTGCCAGGGTCCTCCCGTCCAAAATCAGTGTCGGTTTTCACAAATGCTCTTCTGGATGAATGGGCAAAAATGACTCCTCCGCTCAGCTTCAGCGCCAGTCCACCATCTCCTTCCCCTCCTCAGAGCTGGCCAGCTCCACCCTCTCCCCTCCCCATCTTAGAGAGTGATGTCAACAGACTATTCAGGAGGCAGAAACCCCACAAAGCAGCTGGGCCGGACTCTGTATTACTCTATATTACTATATATTAATGCCTATGAATTTAGAATGGGATGTAGGTGTCCCAGTACTTTTGTCTATATAGTATACTTCAAGCTGTGTATTCTTTAAACATATATTTTACAATTTGTCCTGCACACGTTCCAAACTTTTACTGGTCTTAAGATGTTAAATGGCTCCTAAATTAAATTTATGATGACATGAAGAGGGAACTATCTAATTTCATGAGTGTGGTACTGATGTGTTTGTCGGTCCTGCCAGGTGGGCTGAGAAGGAGCTGCACATGATGAAACTGTTCTTCGACAACCTGCAGCACTACATCCAAGAAGTCCGTGAACACCTGCACAAGTTTGCGCTGTAAGTCTGTCAGCCTGTCAGCTCTGTCCCACTCAGTTCTGGTTCATCAGAGTGCTTTACAGAGCTGCAACAAGGATTAAAAGCAAGATGACTGCAAAAATATGTGTTTTAATTCGTTTTTGTGCTGCCCTTTTGTCATGTTCAGTCATGTTGACAAACGCTACTTAAATATCTAGTTTAATACCTAGTTTATTTAAGGTTGTTCCAAACATACATGAGCAGTAACACGCATCAAGAAAACACATTAAAATCACATACGTTTCTCTCTGTATGATAAAGTTATGGATTCCAGTAAAAATCATATGATTTTAAAAAAGGTCACACCTGATGCTGACATGTCTCCCTTTGACGTGCCGTTGCAGGTACAGCCACAGCGCGGAGGTCCAGGTCCGTCTGCAGTTCCTCACCTGCGTCTTCTCCACACTGGGATCTCCAGACCACTTCAGTAAGAATCAGCTTCTTTTATTCTGCTCAGAGAACAGAAACGTGGTTTGGAAAACAAAAGGATTTATAGTACATTTAAGTCCAACTTAAAAGATAGTTAACGTGTTGGTTCACAAGCTAAAGACACTTTTATGCACTAAAAATTTAATCCTGCAGTTGTAACTGTAACACTTAATTTTGAAGAATATGTGTAAGGCTGGCATGAATGTGTGTAAAATAAACACGTCATCTTTTAGATATTGAAATTTAATGACTGTTCAAGCTTTAGTTCATCCAAATAAATCATTAAAAAAATCCCCTCATCTATCCCTTCTTATGTCTAGTTATACAGGTGGTATTAGGTTTATGTGCCAACGTTCTGAGAAATGTTTCCTGCCACCCTGATGCAATAGAGGTCCAGCACAATGCTCCCTTTTGTCTGTGTTTGTGAGCGAGAATGACGTAACACTGTTTGAGAGTGAGGGACTGTAGTTGAGATCCAGGCAGGTTTTCATCCTGACTGACATCTAAAAGCCTCTTGTACCTGTTGTACTCTTCCAGAAAAACAACAGTAACTATACTGTATCAGGGGATGATAGAATTTCTTCTGTCTGCTTCATCTTCGTCTGTCTTTAGTTGTTCTATTTTAAATCCCAAGTTTTGCTAATTTTATTTTTTGAATATCTTAGATTTATGTAGATCTTTGAGGGCAATAGAAAATACCATGAACACTTCAGTTATAGATCACCATAAAATTAGTCTGCACAGAATGATTTTTTCCTAATTTTAATTTTCAGTAATATTCTAAGCATAAAGAGGTAAAAGTATCAAATATTTCGCAATAAAATCAAACTCGAACAACAACAAAAAGGCCTTTTGATGTTGGCACATCGCACCTGTCTGTGTTGTATTAGGTAAAGAAGGTGTAGGTGTGTGATTTTGTGGGTTTTTTTGTGTGTGTTTCCGTGTTTCAGGACTGAGTCTGGAGCAGGTGGACATCCTGTGGCACTGCCTGGTGGAGGACGGCGAGTGTTACGACGACGCGCTGCACTGGTTCCTCAATCAGGTCCGCAGCAAGGACCAGCACGCTATGGGCATGGAGACCTACAAACATCTTTTTCTGGAGAAGGTAAGGACAGAGAGAGGAAACACAAACACGATGCAATATACAGGGATGAGAAGTTTACAAAAAAAAAAAAAATCAATCAAATATTGTCCTTGAAGTCTGGGTGAACTAGTTTCAGTTGCAGGGTTTCCTCTGCTGCTGGAATTTCCTAATTATCTTGGAATTCTGAATGTTTTGTTCTTGGCGAGGAGCAGCCTTGAGTATCCTGGCTATGATACAGTTTTCTGGAGTATAAACCTGGATATGCTACCTGGAGTACGCAGATAGAAACCAGGGAAATTCTGGGTATAGGTACTTCATTTGGTAGAGGAAATATAGTGGCTGAGGTGGTGAGACATCATGACACATCTGCACACAGATGATCAGAAACCTGGATAGAATCATGTATACAGACATATTAATAACCAGGTTTCCCAAAGATCAAAACCAAGATAAAACTCAGGGACAGGAATACTAGATTGCTTGTAAATGTACCCACTGCCTCACAACCTCAGCCTTTGCTACGTGATTTGACAAAAGAAGTTCCTGCGAGATTTGACTGAGCCTGTTTTGATAAATGTTTCACATAACTGAAAAGTACGTGAAGATTTCCTGCATCTAGAAATTCATAAAACATCAGAGAGAGAAAATTGAATTATCATTTCAACGGCACGACCCATTTCTCCTCAGACTTCTGTAGAAAGTAGTCCATCCATCTATCTGTTTTCTAAATGAGGTGGTATCAAAGTCTTAAGACTGTGGGCCTCCCCTCACACCCCCTTTGCACAACTGCTGGATGCCTTTGGGCCTGTGTGCAGCAAAGAGTTTTTTCCTGAGGCCAGTTCATTCCAATGGGAGCGTCACGTTTTTACCATGTCTTTTCCGCGCTGAGCGTTTTTTCCCGGTCACAGAGAGTTGAAAAATGTTCAGCTTTGGGAAGAATGCTGCGCTCGTTTCTGACTCTGGGATAGTAGGAAACAAAGTTCATTCAACATCCCAAAAAACTAATGTATCTTTAACCAATTTACACTTGTTTTGGCAATTCCATGTGAACTTACTAACCTTGGGAAACCCACTTTGAGAATTTCTAAACTGTGCATCTTCCTCAAGTTCAAACCTATCCCAGCATGTGAAGCTTATCTAGAAAATTGTTTTTTCTTCGAAGAAGAGAAAGACCAATGAGATTTTGTTGAGAGTTGTTAGACATATCAGTTGTCAGAAGTAGACCTATCAGTTTGTCCTCAGCAAATTCATCTATGATCATGTCAGATGACAATGAGAGAAGGAAAAACAACTCTACTTACAGCAGTTTTTCTTACATTTATTCCACTGGATGATTTAAGCTGAGCTCCAGTGGAAACATGGTAATTAGCCCTGAACAGCTGTGTTGATGTTGTTTTTTTGTGTGTGTGTGTGTCTCCAGATGCCCCAGCTGAAGCCAGAGACTATCAGCATGACGGGCCTCAACCTCTTTCAACACCTCTGTAACCTAGCCCGCCTCGCCACCAGCGCACTGGACAACGCCTCCAGCTGTGAGGTAAACAAACTCCTTCTGAGTCATTCCTTCAGATTTACAACAGTATTTAAAAAAAACAAAAAACAAATGTATAATAAAATTGGCAGAACTTTAATAACTTTTATATTTGTTGCTGTGGAAAAAGGTTTGTAGACAATGTGGAGACTGGAGCTTTGCATGCATGTTAGAAGTACTCATCTTTAGTTAAACCAGAGACAGTTACCCGTGTGTGTGTGTGTCTGTCTCCAGCTGTGTGGGATGGACCAGCTGTGGGGCATCGCTCTGAGAGCTCAGTCTGCTGATATCAGCCGCGCCGCGATCCAGTACATTAACTCCTACTACATCAACGGTTAGTGTTCCTCCGTCATTTACACTCAGAAAACACCGTTTACACACCTTAATGCAAATATTTTGTCATATCAAGTGTTTTTTTTACCTTGAATCTGATTATCTTTGGCTTTTTGTCGCTTATCAACAGAAAGCTACTTTTATGTCAAATTGAATATCAAACATCTTTTTACCATGTGACTAAGGACTTCAAAGAAAAGAAATATCTGGTTTTGTCCTGCATCATGTCTTTTCTGTATGCTATGTGTATGGTAACATCTCCAGCTGGTAAGACAGGCCTGGAGAAGGAGCAGGAGTTTATCAGGAAGTGCATGGAGAGTCTGCTGATGGCTTCAGCCAACCTGGAGAAGGACGCCCACTCCAGCCTGACCAGCATCGAGAGGGGGCTACTCATGCTCAAAACACACCTGGAGGCCTTTCGACGCAGGTACACACACCAGAAATACTTACAGGAGGACTCGGATATACAGCCATTAATGTAAAAACACATCTCAGCAGCACAGTGTTTTCTCTTCCTGTCCTGTCAGGTTTGCGTACCACCTGCGGCAGTGGCAGATCGAGGGGACGGGAATCAGCAGCCACCTGAAGGCTCTGAGCGACAAACAGTCTCTGCCGCTCCGGATCGTCTGTCAGCCCGCCGGCCTTCCTGACAAGGTGACAAATCTACACTGCACACAACAAACCCCCCCCAAGTTTCTACTTAGGAACATTTACTGTCTACAACTGCATCTGACTGACTGTGCTGGTTTTAGTTACACATTTGCACACTTATTGGAAACAGTGAGGCTAAGAAGACAAAGGGTTAAAAACAAAATATGCCTGGTTCTACAAATGAATATAGTATTCTATCCTTCCATGCAAGTGTGTGATGAAAATATTAAATTTCAAGTGCAATTCAGAAATTTAAAACTTCTTTCAAAAGATTCTGATGGTTTAAGTTTTTGTTTTGTCCCAGTGAAATTCACTGCTACATGAGGACATTATGATAATGCATTCCACGCATAGTGGCTTACAGTGAAAACATGGAGGTAGACAATGAATATCATATTGGCTTTAATTTTTTATTAGGAAATCAATCTTTCGAGTCAACGTTTATTTGAATCTTAACGTAAATCTCTTTAGGTTCAACCTTTATGTATACTTTGTGTCAACTTTCAGATGACGATCGAGATGTACCCCAGTGACCAGGTTGCAGACCTGCGAGCTGAGGTGACCCACTGGTACGAGAACCTGCAGAAGGAGCAGATGAACCAGCAGGCTCAGCTGCAGGAGTTCGGCCAGAGCGGCCGGCAGTCGGGAGACTTCCCAGGTCAGCTCCCATTGACCCTCCCCTTGTTATTGTTTACTCACAAACAAACCTCTCCAGACCAGTTGTCACACTGTCACCACGTCCCCCTGGTTTGATGCCTTTTTAAAAGCCTTTGTGAGCTGGGGTGTTAAGTGTGTTTTGTCTCCTGCAGGTGGTTTAATGGGACCAGTCAGGATGATCTCCTCTGGCCACGAGCTGACCACAGACTATGACGAGAAGACTCTGCATGAGCTGGGCTTCAAAGACATGCAGGTGACTGCCTCTCTTACCTTATGTTTGTCAGTACCTAAAAACCACCAACTTCAAGACAGAGTTTGGAGACTGTGGTCTAAATAAAAAGTTTTTGTTACATAATTAATTACTACTTTTTGTCCGTCCAAAAGTCTGCATTTGTTTTTTTATTATTTCCAATCATCTGGTGGCAGATTGTGTAAAACCCAGCACAGGTGAATCATTGCCGCGTCATGTGTGTCTGTTTGATCCAGATGGTGTTTGTGTCTCTGGGAGCTCCACGGAGGGAGAGGAAGGGGGATGGCATACAGCTACCGGCCTCCTGTCTGCCTCCTCCCCAGAAGGAGCACATCCCCATGCTGCTGCTCCTCCAGGAGCCGCACCTCACCACACTGTTCGACCTGTTGGAGATGCTGGCCTGCTTCAAACCGCCCAGCGTCAACACAGAGAAGGACCATGAAAACCCTGAGGTTGGTGTGACTGATGGAAGAAGGATGCATGTATGCAGAGCAACAAGTAATCTGGACAAAAAGATCTCAGGAACTTAAAAATGAAAGGGTTTTGTGTGTGTGTGTGTCCATGCAGAGCATGCGGTGTGAGGAGCTTCACCTCCATGCAGAGAATCTCTCTCGTCGGGTTTGGGAGCTGCTGATGCTGCTTCCTACGTGTCCCAAGATGCTGCAGGCCTTTCAGAACATCTCTGACGATGCGGTAAGTCACCAAACTTTCATGAGTTAACGGCAGAATGACAGAGCACAAAATCCCGGTGTCAGAATTCAAGAAGAGCAAAGATTTATACATAGAGAATAGGAAACGCAGAGATCAGCACCGAATAACTGAACTTTTGGTGGTGTCTAGAATGGGGAGGGACTGTGCTGGAAGGAGCTGCTGAGGATTAAAAGTCCCCACAAGCTGCTGTACGCTCTGGAGATCATCGAGGCTCTGGGCAAACCCAACCGACGGATCCACCGAGAGTCCACTGTAAGGAAAAACACTATTATTTATTTTTAAAAAGACCTGTCCACATACATTATCTTGTGTCTGGTTTTGTAATGTGTTCTGGAGTTTTCTTCAATTTATCTATTGTGAAGGCAGAATGAGGAGTTAAGACAAGATAAAAATAGAAATAAAACATTTCTTTTCTAAAGTTGAAAATGCTGAAATGGATAAATATTTATTTTCTGCATCCAGGTGTGTGTTATGTACATGAACAACATCAACACAGATTTATAAAAACAGCACCTCCTTGTGCTCTTTAGACTTGTATGTTTGTACTGTTTACAAATCTCACTGTTTGTGTTTCCAGGGCAGCTACAGTGATCTGTATCCAGACTCTGACGACTCCAGTGAAGATCAGATAGAAAACAGCAAGAACACCTGGAGCTGCAAGGTACAACACAGCACAACATCTGTGATGGATGTCATTGTGTTTATGAAAAATATGGCAGTTGTAAGTCGCTTTGGATAAAAACGTCAGCTAAATGAATTAAAGTATTTATGTGAATGTATGTAGAATAAGAGATTCCAAACAGCTACAGTTGGATTCAGTTTTTGTCTTTCTCTCGTCCAGTTTGTTTCGTCTGGAGGCCTGCAGCTGCTCCTGGAGATCTTCAACTCGGGCATCCTGGAGCCCAAGGACCAGGAATCCTGGACTGTGGTGAGAGAGGCTATGTCCCTAGAAATCAGGGGAAGGTTTTCTCTTCAGTAAGCTGGTTACTTAAGATGATTTGGGTTCAATTACACATTTTGATAATCTGAGTGTAAATGGAAGGAGTTGTTTGATTTGTGTTTCTTAACGAAGTCACTCAGCCGCTCGTGTGAGGTTTTCATTTCCTCTTATCTGTCTCCTCTGCAGTGGCTGCTGGACTGCCTGGCCTGCCTGCTCAAGCTGATCTGCCAGTTTGCGGTGGACCCTGCAGACCTGGACCTGGCCTACCACGACGTCTTCTCATGGTCCGGCCTGGCCGAAAGCCAACGGAAGCGTGCATGGCCTGGCAAATCCCGCAAGTCCACCGTAGAGCACGGGAAAGGCCTCCACATCCCTCGGCTGACTGAGGTAAATGTTTGCTTGTTGAGGATCTGTGCAGCAGCGATTATCTCAGCCACTCCGGGATTTGATCATCAGCTGATCTGTCTGGTGATTTGCAGGTGTTCCTCAGCCTCGTACAGGGTACCAACCTCATCCAACGCTTGATCAACGTGGCCTACACCTACGACAACCTCGCGCACCGGTGACAAAATACATGAGAACAAAAAAATGTTCTTCTGGTGTTTCAATACTAGATAAAGTATAATTTACATGTTGTCTTTTTGTTCAACAGAGTTCTGAAGGCTCAGTCTGACCACAGGTCTCGTCATGAAGGTGAGAACTTAAGAGGATAGAGAAACCTAACCCTAAAACAAATCGGGCCTCTGAAGTCAATAACAACAACAGAAATGGACCTGATTCAAACACTGATGTTTGGCATTGACATGACTGCGATGTCTCTTTCTCACAAGTGACTCACTATTCCATGTGGCTGCTGGTGAGCTGGGCTCACTGCTCGTCCACGGTGAAGTCCAGTCTGGCCGACAGCGAGCACCTTCATGACTGGCTGAAGAAACTTACCCTGCTGGTGCCCGAGGTGAGCCGGTCCAAACATCCACAGGGCGCCAATAAGTTTAGAATAAACGGCACCTACCAGCTCTTATAAAGCTCACTAATTAACACTTTATATATTGTTTGTTTGTTTAATCCATACAAAAACAGAACTGTAAAAATGTCAAGTTGTTATTATACCTTGGTAAACAAATGAGATGGAACATGTTAGGCTCTGCTAGGCCGCTGCAGGCTTCAGATTCATAGATAAGACAGATGAGAGAGTGTTGATCTTATCGTTAGTGGCAGTACATGAAGGCAAATAAGCAAGATATTGAATCATGCCTTAAATAAGTTATTTCATTTATGACTGGGGAGCGCTTGATTTAATGCACCAGAGCAGGTATTCTGCCAGCAAGCTGCCAATGTTATATATGAAGAGTTTAACTAATTATAAAAGCTGGAGTGATCCAGCTGAATACCAAGGGCAACAAATCACAGGACTGAGATGCCTTAAATGCCTTAACCGGTTCCAAAAACCACAGAAGAAGAGCACTCTTGAAACAAAGAAAGCAAAAACAAACAACATGTAGACTTCACAAAGAAATCCGTAACTTAAACACTTCCATCAGTTTGTTGTCTGACTTTTTGTCGTTTTCAGCCGGCTGTGAGACACGAGGCGTGTAACGGCCTCTACAAGCTCTCTCTCTCGGGTTTGGAGGGAGGAGAGTCCATCAACAGATCCTTCCTGCTGCTCGCCGCCTCCACACTCCTCAAGTTCCTGCCTGACGCACAGGCCCTCAAACCACTGAGGGTGGGTCTCGCATACACACACTCAAGCTGAACTCCATAGAAGAAAGTACGCAGCAAACTGCAAGCTACACTCTGTGTCAGAAGTCCTCAGGGGCAATGATCTGACTCAATTTGAGCTTTGCTACAGTGAGACCAGTTTCCTCAGTGAGACATTTTCCCTCTGGTGGGATCAGTGCTTGAGAGACTGGGACACGTTCTGAATACAGACGCCCTCTGGAGTTTTGGTGTATACAGTAATACATTTCAACATTTAATGCTGTAAATAAACATTTAAAAAAAACAAACAAAAAACTTTTCAACAAATGTTTTTAAAGTGTGTAAATAAATCCTAAATTGTTACCCTAACCCTGGGGCGTCAGTGCGCATGTGTAGGCGTAGCGTGTGTGTGGTGACAGAAGAGGAACACTTGCTGAAGAGACAGACGCGGGTGTTGTGCAGAGTTGTCCGCACCGCGCGGGACTTTTGGAAAATTTATCACAGTTGATGAACCCCGCAAATAATATTATCGTTTTTAAACAGCCGGCTACTTGAAGCAGCACGCACGCAAAAGTCTGCAAAAGACTGGTGAATGACAGGCGAGAGAGAGAGAAAAGGGTTTAATAGGCCTCAGTTTACTTGGAAATTTACAGTGTAAGTTGAAGCTACCATGTGTTATACAGAAGTAAACATGGAGGCCACAGAGGTTCGCTCATACTTGCTAAACCTCCCCATTTCTCCAGGCGTCACAATTCTCCTGATTCATGGCAAATGTTCACAACTTTGTGTACTTTTCATTGCATTCATGACCATTACAGCGAGTACAAGCCCTACAACACAATATTCTCTCTCTACTGTTTCCACCTGTACAAGTTCACATTTCAGAAAATCCGACCTGTACCTGATTTGGACCACTTATGATACTGGGCCTTACTGGAAAAGATCAGATTCCATGTGATGCTGTTTTGGGTCACTTTGGCCTGCAGCCTGAACGCAGCCAATGAGTCCTAATCTAGGTTCAAATTTCAGCCCGTGTCCAAATCTCAACAGAAAACTCGTCTTCAGGAACCCGGCAAGCACACAAACAAGTTGACAGCCCCGCTGCAGTTGTTTACCTGCAGAAGTTGCAGACAAAATTACCCATCTTTTTAATCACACTATGAGTGACCCTACTAATCATTCTGCTTTAATTTATGAAGATGATACTGAGTGCAGAATGTGTGTATTTTGCCTTTAACAAGAGAGTTCGATGGTAACGTGTATTTGCAGATGGAAGACTATGAAGAGGAGCCTCTGTTAAGGACGGGCTGTAAGGAATACTTCTGGCTGCTTTGTAAACTCATCGACAACATCCATGTTAAAGACGCCAGCCAGGTGGGAACCTCAGACCTCAGTACAGATGTCCTATTGATCTTTAGTCGCTTGATAGATCCAGTTAATTGTGCAGTTGGTAGTATAGTTGTGATGTTTTATTGAACTGTTGCTAGTATTGGTCTGTTTGAACTCACAGAAGGTCTCTCCCTCTCTGTCGCTGGCCGGCTCGATGCAGACCACCCTGCTGGACCTGGACGCTCTCGCCCGACACCTCGCCGACTGCATCAGGAGGTCAGACAGGCATATACTGAATACAGTTTCTTTTCTATTTTGAGAAGGGGTTTGAGTTGCTTATTCTTTAGCTGTATGGTTAGTTTGTTGTTCAGTGTGAAACACCCGCCCGCCATGACCTCCGTGTTCCTCTCCCCTCCAGCCGTGAGATCCTGGATCAGCAGGACGGGACGATCGAGGACGACGGGCTGACCGGCCTCCTGCGTCTCGCCACCAGCGTCCTCAAACACAAGCCCCCCTTCAAGTTCTCCCGTGAGGGTCAGGAGTTCCTGCGGGACGTCCACAACCTCCTCTTCCTGCTGCCAAGTCTGGCCGACCGCGCTCAGCCCAAATGCAAGTCCCACGCTGCCCGGGCCGCCGCCTACGACCTGCTGGTGGAGACGGTGAAGGGCTCAGTGGAGAACTACCGGCTGCTCCACAACTGGGTCATGTCGCAGCACATGCAAGGTGAGGACGCTGGCTACGTCGCTTTTTCATTTGGTTTGGTCTTTTATAGGTCTGAAGGTTTCTTCTCTGCTAACGTGCCGGCTCATCGTTTTACTGCCGATCCCAGGAAGACTCTGTATAACAGATCACGTCAACTTGCACACACTCAGTTCAAGGGACCACATTATTTTGTTTTATGATTTCAAGGAAACTTTATAAAATAACCTGATGAAATTAACTTAATATTAATGAATCAAATAACAAAAATCCCTTCTTACCAATTTTCTCTTCTTACCAACACACGGATTTGCCTTAATGGCTTGTTTTCAGCAAGCGTATATACAGAAATCCAAATATTATGAATTTTAACAAATGGAAATACTACATGCACATGCTAAATTATATTACTGATAAGCACCTCAAGGATATGCAGAAAATTCTAGTTTACTTTAGAAGAACTTTCCTTTAAAGTTGCGTTGTAACATGTGCGTTGCATGTTTAGCCACTAAGCACAAAAATTTCAAAACAAGCGGACAGACGCACAACACCATGACACCACCTTAGAAAACATTATTATTATTATTATTTACACATCCACCAGACACAAAGCAACATATAATTTATTTAGAGTTGTGTTTCTGACCACCTGACGAATCTGAATCAAAAAATCACTTTTTTAAAATTATAGTAGGAACCCCATCTGCAAGCTACACTCTGTGTCAGAAGTCCTCTGGGACGATGATCTGACTCAATTTGAGCTTTGCTACATTGAATCCAGTCTGTTTCTGTGAGACATTGTACCTCTAGTGGGATCAGTGCTGGAGAGACTGGGACAACCTTTACAGTGAATGAAATATTCTACAGTAAATGTGCTTTAAAACTACAACAGTGAGCTAAAATTGAATGTCAGAAATATTGGTTAGTGTAGGTTTAACAGGAAAAAAGTGTCTAAATATACCAGTAGGCAAAAGTGCCACCAGGTACATCAGACATTTCCAAAATAAATGCCAAAACTTTCTTCTGATATTCTTCCTTTAGCCTCTCACGCCCCGTACAAGTGGGACTACTGGCCCCATGACGACGTTCGGGCTGAGTGTCGCTTCGTGGGTCTGACTAACCTGGGAGCAACCTGTTACCTGGCCTCCACCATCCAGCAGCTCTACATGATCCCTGAGGCCCGCCAGGCTGTCTTCACTGCTAAGGTCAGTGGCAGAAAGACCACACTGCACTGCAGTGGCCTGCAAGACCAAACTCAGGGCAGAGCATTCCATCACATTTACCTGACGCTTTTTTATCCAAAGCAACTTACAATTGTTATATATGTCAGAGGTCACATGCCCCTGGAGCAACGAGGGGTTAAGTGTCTTGCTCAGTGGATGTGTCACAGTGGGAATTGAACCCGGGTCTCTCACACCAAAGGCATATGTCCTATAGGGATGCAGCGATTACCGGATTTCACTATTAACCGCTCTTTAAAACATCACCGTTAATTAATCATAAAGGAGTGTTTTTGTTGCACAAAACGAAAAGAAAGTTAGACGAGCGGTGCGCCAGCTCAAAGTGTCGCGCTTATCAGAGGCTACTGTACACTGGCTTAACTCTGGCAGAGGGACCAAATTGTGAAGCTTTATTTCCACCAAAGAAACGGTTGAAGTCGGCATTGTGGGAGCGGGTGTACAGGAAGTCTGACCAGGGCGTTACTGAAGATAACGGATCACCTGTTCAAAAACTTGGGTTAAAAGGTTGCTGCTAAAGGAGTGAATGCCTACATTAAACTTGATGGAGAACCTGCGGGATCACCACCCAAGTAAAGGTAGAGGTAGGCCTGATACATTATATTAAATAACGTTGCAAGTTGGTAGGAAATTAAATATAAACACATACAATCACTTACCGTGGCGGTGAGAGTCGAGCTTTCAGTGCAACATAAACAACCAAAGCAGCACGTAACCTTTGAGACCCGCCGCAACAACAGCTTTGAGGCCCATTATTTTTGTTGCTGCGTCAAGCAACGTGCACCGCAAGGTGAGCTCGCGCGCACGCTGCGGTCAAAGTAGTTGAACTTTAGCGCTAAGAAGCTTCCACGCACTGCAAATCGCCTCTTTTCTGAAAGGGCCTTTATGGACGAGAGAACGTAGGCTAGTCCTCACAAGACCTTCAGTCAGTGAACATTTAAAATTACATCATGTTGTCTTCTGTCTGTGTTGCCAGGTGTAAAACACTAACATAACATCAGGAGCTTATAGACTTTCAGGACTATAGGCTACCACTTAACTGCATTTCAGTTAACACTGCACTCCATTTCTTTCATTTTCACTAAAACTTATATGTACGGATGAGAGTTGATGACAGTAACAGTTCAGTTTATTCCCCTCCTTTATAACAATTTCCCCTGGGGGATAAAAGTTAATATTCCTCATATATTAATAATACTTACATATTATAAAAATATAATTGTTAATGTAATTAAATATTAAAAATGTACTTAAGTCATTACTAGTGTTGTGAAATAAATTAATGCATAATAATCGTGAAACCGTGATTATTTCCCTGACAATAATTGCGTCAACAAAATCGTCGCATCCCTAGTGTCCTATCCACCACCCCACATCGTTAAAGCATCAGTCAAATTCAAAGCAGATTCTCATCAAATATATGTATGTATGTGTGTGTGTGTGTGTGCACAGTATGCTGAGGATATCAAACACAAGACCACGCTGCTGGAACTGCAGAAGATGTTCACATATCTCATGGTGAGTTTTACATTTACACCAACTGTGTTTATAGTGAAACCCAATACCAGAGAAAATAACTTGCCCTCGCATATGAAAGGCAAAATTCAATTAGATGTTAATATCATAAAGTAATATACAACATGTTGTTTATCTGTTACCAGTTAAATTAGAAATGGATATTAGTTTTAAGATTCTTTACCTTTTGTAGTTTGATGTTATGAGTTTGAAGCAGCCACACAGCTGTCTCATCATCTCTGTCCAATGCTTTGTCTGCTCAGGAGAGTGAGAGGAAAGCGTACAACCCGCGGCCGTTCTGTAAGACCTACACCATGGACAAACAGCCACTCAACACTGGAGAGCAGAAGGACATGACAGAGTTCTTCACCGACCTCATCACCAAGATAGAGGAGATGTCCCAGGAGCTGGTAAACACACAGCGCTACAGAAGTCACACCAATAACAACCAATCACCAACAGAGCAAAACAGTTTGTTCTGTTTTTCAGGGTGAAATTTTACTTATATCAAGCCATTTTACAGTGTCTCCACAAACGCTACAACTCTTTCTAGGAATAAAAACCCAACAACAAATTTCCTTATTATAGAATTACCCAATAATGTCAGAGGTTGATCCTAAACAAACCTAAAAACCTGATATTTAAATGAATTTGTTAAAGAAATAAAAGCATATTTTCAGATGAGACATAAAGAACATTACAAAAAGCTTAGAAATAATCAACCATAACAAAATGCCAAAATGCTAAAAAATAGTTAGGTTTACATATTTAACAGCCTGATGTCCACGTCTTGACACATCAAAGTTTGAAAAAAAAAAAAATGGGAATCAACTGTATTAATTAATTAATTTCTCTTCTTTGTCTCACAGAAAAACACAGTGAAGACTCTGTTTGGAGGCGTCATCACCAACAATGTGGTCTCTCTGGTGAGTTTGAAGATATACTGTGGTTTCTAGTCTGTGAATTTTCCTTTTTATATACAGAAATTCACTTATATTTGTATTTTAATCTTTGCTCGATTTTAGTTTGTGTTTCTGGCACCTTTACAAATAATTTATTATCATATTAAGACTATCCACTGTTCTCATGTTGAATTCAGGTTTAAGAACCTGCATTGAACTATACATCATAAGTTTGTACTTAGTATCTTCAGAAAACATTTTCCCAATTTAGTTCTTGACACTTTTTGTCATCTGTCCTGCAGGACTGTGACCACGTCAGTCAGACTGCCGAGGAGTTTTACACAGTCAGATGTCAGGTGGCGGATATGAAGAACATCTACGTGAGTATGCAAAACACAGCAAACATCAGCTCCAAAAAAACCCCCGAAAACCTGTACATTTATCAAAGCCGCTTCACACTTATCTCATATAATGTTCTGTTAAAAAGTTCTTCATTGTTTCTTTCTGCTCCTGTTGTCTTTCTTCAGGAATCTCTGGATGAGGTGACCATCAAGGACACTCTGGAGGGCGACAACATGTACACCTGCTCCCAGTGTGGCAAGAAGGTCCGCGCAGAGAAAAGGTCAGAATAACTCTAAAGACATTGGTCTGTTTAGATAAAGTAGCTCCAAAAGCCTCTTTTAGAAATATCCTTGAATCTCCCTCCGTCACACGGTCTCGCTCCGCCCTTCGTCTCTCCTCCCGCAGAGCGTGTTTCAAAAAGCTGCCACGGATTCTGAGTTTCAACACCATGAGGTACACCTTCAACATGGTGACGATGATGAAGGAGAAGGTCAACACCCACTTCTCCTTCCCCCTGCGCCTCGACATGACGCCCTACACCGAGGACTTCCTGATGGGCAAAGGCGAGCGCAAAGAGGGTTCGTCCAAACATCACAAAACACTCAATACTCTGTCTGGATTCTGAGAGTAACAGAAACTATTCAGAAATAGTTACTGACTTGTTTGTTTTTTGTAAATTTCTGGTGTGGTTATAACTTGGATGGGTTTCTGAGCAGTGTCGGTCATGTGCTGCAGGTTTTCGGGAAGAGGGTGAGGCAAAAGTCACGGAGAGCTACGAGTACGACCTCATCGGCGTCACAGTACACACGGGCACAGCAGACGGCGGCCATTACTACAGTTTCATTAGAGACATTGTCAACCCGCATGCCTACAAGAACAACAAGTGGTGAGGGGCATTAACTGCACCAAAGTTTTAGATTCAGGTTTCTCTAACATGTAGTTGGCTTTAATAACAACACTTGAAATCCCTGCAGGTACCTGTTCAACGACGCGGAGGTGAAGCCCTTCGACTCGGCCCAGCTGGCCTCAGAGTGCTTCGGCGGAGAGATGACCGTACGAGCTGCTATTAAAGAACGATTAAACATTAATTAATCTGTCAATTAGGATTTCTCTGACATTCTTTTTACTTTCAGACTAAAACCTACGACTCCGTCACAGACAAGTTTATGGATTTCTCTTTTGAGAAGGTGAAATTTATTTGATTTTGTTTGTTTCGTTTTATGCATTTCTGTTTCTCATGACCACAGAAGGTAATAATGTTGTTGAACTTGCAGACTCACAGTGCCTACATGCTCTTCTACAAGAGAGTGGAGCTGGAGGAGGAGAACGGGAAGGACTTTAGTTTTGACGTCTCTCCTGACCTGCTGGAGGTACTGCAGGGTCTACTTTTTTAACTTTTACATTTTGTAACTACATTCATATTTTCACTTAAATCTTACATTGTGCGTCTCTTTCAGTGGATTTGGCACGACAACATGCAGTTTCTCCAGGACAAAAATATATTTGAACACACCTACTTTGGGTAGGTATTGAATCTGTTACTCATTCTGACAGAATGAACTGAAGAGCCTTTTGTCAGTCTTTATAATCTCAACTCAACTTCCATGATTGCTCATGTTTGTCATTCTTATTTTATTCCTTCAGTTTCATGTGGCAGCTCTGCAGCAGCATCCCCAGCTCTCTTCCAGACCCTAAAGTCGTCTCCCTCATGACTGCTAAGGTGAGAAGCATTACAGGTTAAAGATTTTTTATTTAAAATCTTAACTGTCCGTTTTACTTTTTACTACACTAAAGAGGGTTGAGGGGAAAATGAGCATTTCCATGTTACTGGACAATTAAACCTGAGTATGGTTATTCAGAAAACCAAAAGTGAGGCTTCTTTAACAATAAAAAAGGCTTCTCCCGACTTGACATTTGGTATGGTCTCTGTCTCTCTCTCTGTGTCTCTCTCTCTCTGTGTCTCTCTCTCTCTGTGTCTCTCTCTCTCTCTGTCTCTCTCTCTCTCTGTCTCTCTCTCTCTCTGTCTCTCTCTCTGTCTGTCTCTCTCTCTCTGTCTGTCTCTCTCTCTGTCTCTCTCTCTCTGTCTCTCTCTCTGTGTCTCTGTCTCTCTCTCTCTGTGTCTCTCTCTCTCTCTCTCTGTGTCTCTCTCTCTCTCTCTCTCTGTCTCTCTCTCTCTCTCTCTGTGTCTCTCTCTCTGTGTCTCTCTCTCTCTGTGTCTTTCTCTCTGTCTCTCTCTGTGTCTTTCTCTGTGTCTCTGTCTCTCGCTCTCTGTCTCTCGCGCTCTGTCTCTCGCGCTCTGTCTCTCGCGCTCTGTCTCTCGCGCTCTGTCTCTCGCGCTCTGTGTCTCTCTCGCTCTGTGTCTCTCTCGCTCTGTGTCTCTCTCGCTCTGTGTCTCTCTCTCGCTCTGTGTCTCTCTCGCTCTGTGTCTCTCTCTCTGTCTCTCTCTCTGTCTCGCTCTCTGTCTCTCTCTGTGTCTCTCTCTCTCT
>NC_060150.1:52880977-52891034 GCF_021292245.1 Micropterus dolomieu | reverse complement strand
CTGTCTCTCGCGCTCTGTCTCTCTCGCTCTGTGTCTCTCTCGCTCTGTGTCTCTCTCGCTCTGTGTCTCTCTCGCTCTGTGTCTCTCTCTCGCTCTGTGTCTCTCTCTCGCTCTGTGTCTCTCTCTCGCTCTGTGTCTCTCTCTCGCTCTGTGTCTCTCTCTCTGTCTCTCTCTCTGTCTCGCTCTCTGTCTCTCTCTGTGTCTCTCTCTCTCTCTGTCTCTCTCTGTCTCTCTCTCTCTCTGTGTCTCTCTCTCTCTGTGTCTCTCTCTCTCTCTCTGTGTCTCTCTCTGTGTCTCTCTCTCTCTCTCTCTCTCTCTCTCTCTCTCTCTGTGTGTCTCTCTCTGTCTCTCTCTGTCTCTCTCTCTCTCCCTCCCTCTCTCTGTGTGTCTCTCTCTGTCTCTCTCTGTCTCTCTCTCTCTCCCTCCCTCTCTCTGTGTGTCTCTCTCTGTCTCTCTCTCTATCTCTCTCTGTGTCTCTCTCTCTCTGTGTCTCTCTCTCTCTCTGTCTCTCTCTCTCTCTGTCTCTCTCTCTCTGTGTCTCTCTCTCTCTGTGTCTCTCTCTCTCTCTCTGTGTCTCTCTCTGTGTCTCTCTCTCTCTCTCTCTCTCTCTCTCTCTCTCTCTGTCTCTCTCTCTCTCTCTCTCTCTCTCTCTCTCTCTCTCTCTCTCTCTCTGTGTGTCTCTCTCTGTCTCTCTCTGTCTCTCTCTCTCTCCCTCCCTCTCTCTGTCTCTCTCTCTCTCCCTCCCTCTCTCTGTCTCTCTCTCTCTCTCCATACTCAGGTTTAATTGTCTCTCAAATGAATGATTTGTAACTGACATGTTTATCCGATTACCTCATTTTTATACAATATTCATAGTAATTGAAAAAACAGTTTGATAGTAGCCAAAATTGTCCAAAGAGTTTTGTATGAAAGGAATTAAAGGCCTGTCCCAAATGTAGGTAGGGTGATTAAAGCAAATAAAAGTTTTACAGTGTTTGGCTACTTAATTTTTAATGGAAATAATAGTTAGTTGCAGCCCTAGATAGACCTGCGGGTTTCTGCCCATCTTACTGACCCATGTGCTGCCCAATCTCAAACTGCTGTACATTTCTTCACTGTACATTTTCTCTTTTCTTTGCAGCTCAGCACATCGTTTGTCCTTGAGACTTTTATTCACTCCAAGGAGAAGGTAATGCGCCCTCAGCTTATTGTAGGACATTTCATTTCTAACTGCTGGAAGTCTGTGAGTAGAGACAAACTGACAGATGTGTTCCCTTCCTGCTCTGTAACCTCCAGCCCACCATGCTGCAGTGGATTGAACTCCTGACCAAACAGTTCAACAACAGCCAGGCCGCCTGCGAGGTGTGACTGCAGCTTTAACAATTATTTTACCTTGATGGGGATTTAATTTAGTTTATATGCTCTATTGATTTTATCCAAGGAAACAAGTGCAGTGTAGAAACTCTTTGTGTTTGTTTGGATGATCAAAGATTACCAGTATTCTTCTGTTTCAGTGGTTTTTGGATCGAATGGCTGATGACAACTGGTGGCCGATGCAGATCCTCATAAAGTGCCCCAATCAGATTGTCAGACAAGTGAGTCATTTATCTGATGTAACGTCATAGTAATGTGCTCCATTTTTCCCTTTTTCAATTTTTTTTCGTTCCTGTTGACAGGTATTTAATGATTAAAGTTTTAATCTTCATTTCGTCTCACTTCTGCCTCAGATGTTCCAGAGGTTGTGTATTCATGTCATCCAGAGGCTGCGCCCGGTCCACGCTCACCTCTATCTGCAGCCTGGCATGGAGGATGGGTACGTCACATCTGATTGGTCGCATTGGCAGCCCTGGCCAAATTATTATTTTACCAAGCTGCAATCTACCGGGCTGAAAAATAAAGCCAATGCAAAGTGCCAAAAACTGCAGTTTCTCGAATGGCAGCTTGTGGCTGGCTCCAAAAGCGAGTAAATCTCCACAGAGCTCCATGTTAAAATGCAGAAATAATCATATGTACATCCTGGTACAAAAACAGTTTTGGTCTCTATAGTTAAGATTAATTTATATATAACTCACCCTTTTTTATTATATTAAGGTTTAACATTATTCATTATTAAGGGCAGTCCTGCTTTGAGTGGCAGGTGGGTGCTATCACTGGTGGCCAGCCCCAGCAACCAGGCTTTATTTGGCCCACCTCAGCTCCACCTCTTTGCCCGATTTTGGATTAGCGGGGAGTCTAGGTGAGTCAGGCACTGCCAAGATGGCGACAGCCACTCTTAAGCCTTCTTCGGAAAGCTAAGGGTGACGTCATGTCCGTGTTTTGCACAGTTTATTTTTAATCTTGAAGAAAATCAAAACACACAAGCTGCTTGATATTTAAATTTATGATTTAAATGATTGTTCACTTTGCTCAAAAAGTAATGGACTTTATTGATTTTTCCTTCCCTCGAAATATTTTTAATCTTAGAAGATTCTTTACGTCATATCTTAGTCAGTGTTTGTAGTCCCGCATGCTTTTATTGTACTTCCACTGAATCCATTTTGAATGTGAAATATTAAATGGCAGGTCAGTTTAATTGTGCCATTAGATGTGTGCAGTACAAACAGTTCATGTTGTGTCTGTGAGATCAGATGGTGACAGAAATCCAAACAGGAGCCCTGTGTCACTCATTGTCTCTGTCTTTCTGGACTCTGAGAAAGATTTGTGGCTCCACATCAACGACACAAAGACACAGAGCTTAAGTGGAGAAGCTCAAGTCAGCAGTTTATAGTTAAGATAAACCACCACCACCACCTGTATCATGTTCAGTTGCCCTAAACACAGCTTTCCCTTTTGCTTCTTCTGTTCCAGCTCTGACGACATGGACGGTCCGGTGGAGGACATCGGCAGCCGATCCTGCGTCACTCGCTTCGTCAAGACCCTCCTGTCCATCATGGAACACGGCGTCAAGCCCCACAGCAAACACCTGACCGAGTACTTCGCCTTTCTCTACGAGTTTGCCAAGATGGGAGAGGAGGAGGTCGGTCTGAACTTCTACACCCAGTTTGATCTTTTAGCCTTGAAGATGTTTGTCTTCCTCAGTTTTACTAGCTGGTGGGAAAACCTCAGTCATTTAAAGTGCTGTGAGTCTCAGGCCTGTTAGATAAGTCTAGAAATATTTTCAAGCCAAAGTTGCAGTGTTGTAAGCTTTAAACGCTTGCTGGACAAACTTCAGTATGTAACAAATATATTGTTTCTGAATTAAAACAGCAGCCTTTTCTGTCTTTTTTGTAAATCTGAAACTAGGATTCAAGTATTTCTACACTTTTTTTGAAAGCAGTTATCATTTAAAACATAATCTTTTTCAAGGCATTTGTCTGTTTTGTGTCTCCAGAGTCAGTTCTTGTTGTCACTACAAGCCATTTCCATCATGGTGCATTTCTACATGGGAACAAAAGGCCCTGAGAATGTAAGTTTACACACTGATTACTTTATTTATTTCTCCTATAATGGTGATAACTGAGCCTGTAGTCCTCTTGTAGACTACTGACTCTATATTTAATGATAGATGACATGTAGGTTGCAGGATTACAAGGAACAGAGTAAATTATGAGTGTCCTCCCTCAGCCTCAGGTGGAGGTGCTGTCGGAGGAGGAGGGAGAGGAAGAGGACGAGGAGGAAGACATCTTGTCGCTGGCGGAGGAGAAGTATCGGCCTGCAGCTCTGGAGAAGATGATCGCCCTCATCGCTCTGCTGGTGGAGCAGTCTCGCTCTGAGAGGTGCAGGGCATCAGTATGACGGAACGAATATTGTTCTCTGTTAATGAGTTTGAGGATTCAGTCAACTTTTCGTTTCTCTTTCTGCCCTCCAGACATCTGACTCTGTCCCAGAGCGACATGGCGGCGCTGACCGGAGGGAAAGGCTTCCCCTTCCTCTTCCAGCACATCAGAGATGGCATCAACATCAGACAGACCTGCAACCTCATCTTCAGCCTCTGTCGCTACAACAACCGCCTGGCCGAGCATGTAGGTTTTTCCACATACACTCAGAAAATGACGCGATGGCAATGTTTAAATGTCTGAGAGATTCAACGTTTAACCAACTTACACCAACACCAAAGCATGTACCAAACATGTCAAACATGTCAAACTGATCTCCATGGATGTGGATTATATAAAGTATTAGAAATAATATAATCCTGTTCAAGGAGAAATTTCTAAATTTTGGGTGAACAGAAAAATCTCCTCTTAACACTTAAAATATATTTCTTCAGTGTTTCTTTAAATATTTAAATCTGTGATGTATGTTTCTTCTGTCTGATAAAAAAAAAAAAAAAACCTAGATGTGTATTGTTTTCGAAATTTGGCAACATCTTTAAATGTCGGATTCAGATTTATTTAAATTTAAAAATGCTTCTGTCACTGACATTCAGCAATAATACAGGGAGAAATCTACAGGATAGTAATTTTTGCCATCAAAGGAGCAGAAATAAACCAGAATGCACTGCACGTTGGGTTGCAGTTTCAAGATTGATTGGGTCAAATATTTATATTTGAATGTATAATTCACCTCCTGACTTATCAAATCTCTGTACAGATTGTGTCGATGCTCTTCACCTCCATCGCAAAGCTGACCCCCGAGGTAAGCAGGACAGAGATGAGACTTTCCACTCGAATCTGCTTTATTCATAGCACGATTGATCAAAAGTGCTTAACAGCTACAGAGATAATAATTAAAGCCAGCATAGAGCAATGCTGTGTGAAACTAGCTGATCTTGAATATGAGTGAATAAGAAGTAGCTCTACACATGCTTCTTTGACTTCTTGTTCATCTCACTCCACCAGGCTGCCAATCCTTTCTTCAAGCTGCTGACGATGTTGATGGAGTTTGCGGGTGGACCGCCGGGGATGCCCTCCTTTGCTTCCTACATCCTCCAGAGGATCTGGGAGGTAATTAACTTCAGCAAGTCTCACAGACACAGAAATCCAATTTACTGTTTGCCTTTAAACAAGTTTTATTTCTGTGTCTAATGCTGTAGCATATTTAAAATGAAGCTATTATCTTTAGCTGTGGTTACTTTTTCTTGTGTTTTTTTTCCTTTTAACCAGTGAAATCAGGATCTTGTGTTTGGCTTTAGCTGATTTTGCATTTGACTGCAAATATCTGACTACAATAATGGATCAATTGTAGTTTGGTGTATTTATCAGGGAAAATAGTTGAGTTTATTTGAGCAACTTTCTACTTTTGTTTTGATTTTATCCTTTACCCAGAACGTCTCCTAATAATAGATGTTAAGATGTCTCTTAATGAGAGACTCCTGTCCCGAAATGGCTGCATGAAAAAGTATGAAATAAAACAACAAATTTACAAAGACCCTGTGGCAGCTCACTAAATATTAAAAAAGGCACAAATGAAAATAATTAACTTTAGCATTTACATTGTTCAGGAAATATGTGATATATCAACACGAGATTAGATGGTTGTTTTCTGTTGGATTTTTAAGTCCAGAATGGATTCATTTAAGGTAAATTAAAGTATCGGCCTTAGCTCATTTGACCTTAGCTCTTCATACTCTGCTATGTCCGTCCAGTCAGCAGGTACAAATCTTCTTGTGGAAACAGATCAACCAGATTAATGGCAGGAGGTTTTATTTTTACTTTGTCCCTTACAGACAGGATGTGATGTCTTTTGTTTCTTGTTCTGTGCCTTCATGTATGTTTGCGTTCTTCCTGTCAGGTGATCGAGTACAACCCGTCTCAGTGTCTGGACTGGCTGGCGGTTCAGACTCCCAGGAACAAACTGGCCCACAGCTGGGTCCTGCAGAACATGGAGAGCTGGGTAGAACGCTTCCTGCTGGCCCACAACTACCCCAGAGTCCGCACATGTAAGAGCCTCAACATGCACTGTTTTTTTTTTTTTTTTTTAATCAGACTCTTAGCGTGCAGCGGTGAAGCTAACCTACTCAGGAGTTACCTGACTGAACATGAGAGGTTCCGTGGGGAGGGTGTCGCATAAAATAACTGCTTGCAGCAAACCTCTTATAAATATCGGCTGTTACATTATAAAAAATACACCCTGCAGAAGGCAAGTGTGCAGAGAGTCTGTGGTAAGAGACACCAGAAGTCTGTTATCATTCATTTTCTCATTATGAATAACGTCTGAAACATGTTGATTTTTTGACCAGAGCGTCTATGTTTTTGCTTTGGTAATTGGCTGTTGTATAATACCCATAATGCACTCTAAAGTGTTTTAATATAGACAATAATAATAATAAGACTACTTGCAGGAGATATTACTGTGCTTCAACATTTTATTTTAGTTGTTGTGTAGCAGGGAATTTCCCTTTTACAGAAATCTACTTATAATGTTTGTTCTTCTTGTTTTTGTTCAACAATTTATGTTAATTATAAAAAGTTTTTCATTTTGCTTTGGATTGAATTCAGTCAATTTACTTTATTTTTAGAACTGTAGTTCATATAAGACATGAGAGTAAAGAGTGAAGATGCGCAGACACATCCAATTTTTACTTAACTGCTTTTTAACTTTTATGTTTCCGTGTATGTTTTGTAATCACCGTTGGATATATAGGAGAAGAGCGCTGTCATATCCGTGTTTTTGTGGGTGAATAAAATGAACAAAGTTAGCACTTTGCTTTTGTAGCCTTACGTTTGCATAGATGCAACAGAATCATTATTTATTCATCAAAATCCAAAGAACAAAATGGTCTTTCAGAGTAAATAATCTGATCAGAAGCAGCTTGTTGTACCTTGTGTTAATTAGAAATTTAGGAGCGTTCCAGATAAATTACAGACAATGAAAATGAAACGAGACCAAGTCCTAACAGCTGTGGTGTTTCCTCCCTCCAGCGGCGGCGTACCTCCTCGTCTCCCTCATCCCCAGCAATTCTTTCAGGCAGATGTTTCGCTCGACACGCTCCCTCCACCTGCCGACCCGTGAGCTGCCGCTGTCCCCCGACACCACCGTGGTCCTCCACCAAGTCTACAACCTGCTGCTGGGGCTGCTGGGACGCGCCAAGCTGTACGTGGACGCCAGCGTTCACGGCACCACCAAGCTGGTGCAGTACTTCAGCTTCATGACCTACTGCCTCATCTCCAAGACGGAGAAACTCATGTTCTCTGGATACTTCATGGACCTCTGGAACCTCTTCCAAGTACGTTCATTTTTCTTTCATATCAGAACCAAAAGGTGTTTCTAAAAAGTTTTATTGTCTTTTATTATTCTCAGCACTACAGTGGACACAATTTAATTTTGATATTGCTTTTGAGCATTTCTGATTTTGAGTTCACAAAGTATTTAGTATCTATTCTGGATGTTATGTAAATGTTTAAATTTCCTGTTGTTGTTCTCTTGTTCTTCAGCCCAAACTGTCGGAGCCGGCCATCGCCACCAACCACAACAAGCAGGCGCTGCTTTCCTTCTGGTACAACATGTGTGTGGACTGTCCGGAGAACGTGCGCCTGGTGGTGCAGAACCCCGTGGTTACCAAGAACATCGCCTTCAACTACATCCTGGCCGACCACGACGACCAGGAGGTGGTGCTCTTCAACCGCGGCATGCTGCCCGCCTACTACGGCATCCTGCGCATGTGCTGCGAGCAGTCGCCCGCCTTCACCCGCCAGCTCGCCTCGCACCAGAACATCCAGTGGGCGTTCAAGAACCTGACGCCACATGCCAGCCAGTACCCCGGGGTGAGTGGGGGAGTCTGTTTTCAGATCAGTTTCAGCAGAAATGTGTTTTTATGATAGTTTGATAAAGCAGGCTTTTATTATTAGGCGGCTGCCACATATACACCGTCATTCTGTGGGGAAACACTGTTGTTTGTTTCAGATTAATTCACAAGATTAAACCCCTGGGGATGTGTGCAGATCCACTACAGGGGAACAAGACAGAAAACATTAAACAAGAACAAATACATAACAGATCCAATCGGTCTGAACAGACAAACAACAAAATTAGTAATACTCATTCTACAAAAATGTACACATAATCCAAAAAATCTTAAGACAAGAAAATATTTATTTATCCTGCCTTCATTTAACCAGGAAGTTTCTTGGGATGGACTTATCTTTCAGAAGAGAGACCCTGCCAAAATGGAGCATAGAGCTGTAGACCTGTATCATATAGCACAATAAAATAGGCCATGTGAGGCATAAAGGACAGCTTGACTATTTTAAAATATTCATTTAAAACTTGGGGGTTGTTTGTTTTAAGGCGAGTTTACGCTAACAACAATATGAATTTAAACTTTCCACTACTTGCACAAAGGCGCTGAGAACCACTGACATTATTGGTAGACAGGTCATCAGTGTGAGTGTGGAAAGTTAAATTGGAATCCAGCCATAAGAAAAAAATGCATTTTATAAAAGTCTTTGTCTGCTGTCCCCTGCAGGCGGTGGAGGAGCTGTTCAACCTGATGCAGCTGTTTGTGGCGCAGCGACCCGACATGAGAGAAGAAGAGTTGGAGGACATCAAACAGTTCAAGAAAACCACCATCAGCTGCTACCTGCGCTGCCTGGACGGGCGCTCCTGCTGGACCACGCTCATCAGGTCAGGACACACACTCGTCTGTTGTGTTAATTATTCTGTGAAACTTAAATACGCTGACATATATGTGTAGCCTGGTTCAGACACATGTGATAAAGTGGCTTTAACATCCAGAAATGAAATAAATGGTGTTCTTTAGGCCCTAATAAGAGTAACAGTTAAAATATTGATTCTCTGGTTTGGACATTCTAATCTTTAAATGAATATATGTATAGTCTATGTCTTCAGGACATTATGTTATCTGAATACTTACATCTGGTTTTGTTGTTGTTCCTTTCAGTGCCTTCAGGGTTCTGCTGGAGAACGATGAGGACCGACTGTTGGTGGTCTTCAACAGAGGACTCATCCTCATGACTGAGGTGCGACCAGGAATCTCCTCTTTACATCAGACAAAAAGCATCAAATGTTTCCTGTGCATCACTAAACATGTTACACCTTAGAGATGAAATGACAACCGTTTTAATTTAGCAGAATGGTTGGATACATCATGTAATAGGACACTAGTTGATCGTCGGCCGTGACGATTTCAGGGGAAACTCAGCATAGGTTTCTCCAGTTGTTGATCCAGTGAATAACAGGATGCTCTCTGTCCTCTGCAGTCCTTCAACACTCTGCACATGATGTACCACGAGGCGACGGCGTGTCACGTCACTGGAGACCTGGTGGAGCTGCTCTCTATCTTCCTGTCTGTCCTCAAAGCCACCCGGCCGTACCTGCAGCGCAAAGGTCAGACCGCCTCGAGTGGAACAATTCTGAAAAGCTACCCAATTTACAGTAGACAGAATAACAATTGCAGTCTTTGTGCTGTTTGTAGTTTTATTTGACGTACCTATTTTCTTTACCTTTCTCTTACCTGTACTTATTTTGTGCTGCTGCAACACCTGAAATTCCTGAATTGAAGTTCATCTGATTTTAATAATAATAATAATCTTTATTTGTACAGCACTTTTCAAAAACAAGTTACAAAGTGCTTCAACAAGTGCAAAGACAACAACACAAGCAAGAAAACATTGAAAAGACCAAAATACACGTTTAAGATAAATATAAATATAATAAAAATATAATAAAAGGGATAAAATAAAGTCAAATAAGATCGGGAAAGGCTCTCCTATAAAAGTATGTTTTAAGAAGGGACTTAAGAGTTCACTGACTCAGCTGACCTGATTTCCTCGGGCAGGCTGTTCCAGAGCCTCGGGGCCCTGACAGCAAACGCTCTGTCCCCTTTAGTTTTCAGTCGAGACTCTGGAACAGACAACAGACCTCTGCCCGAGGATCTCAAGGTACGTGCTGGTGTGTATGGGACTAAAAGTTCAGAAATATAACAAGGCGAGAGGCCATGAAGAGCTTTAAAAGTGATCAATAGAATTTTAAAGTCAATTCTAAAACATACTGGGAGCCAGTGTAATGAAGCTAAAATAGGAGTAATGTGGTCATATTTCTTTGTTCTGGTTAAAAGCCTGGCAGCTGAGTTCTGGACAGTCTGGAGTGGATCAGTAGATTTTTGGGTTAAACAGGTGAAAAGGCTGTTGCAATAATC
>NC_060150.1:52847316-52880877 GCF_021292245.1 Micropterus dolomieu | reverse complement strand
TACAAGGAAAACAAAATGGGTCCTAAGACCGACCCCTGAGGCACACCATATTTAACTGGACAGAACGAAGAGACATAGTTGTTTACAGACACGCAAAACTTCCTATTTGACAGGTAGGATGAAAACCATTCTAGAGCAGTACCAGAGATCCCCACCCAGTGCCTCAGTCTGTCTAACATGATGTTGTGATCAATGGTGTCAAAAGCAGCACTAAGGTCCAGGAGTACCAGGACTGAGCACATACCTTCATCAGCAGACATTAAAAGGTCATTGGTGACTTTAAGCAGGGCAGTCTCAGTGCTGTGGTACTTCCTGAAACCAGACTGAAACTTTTCAAATATTTTGTTATTTTCCAGTACAGTGACCAGCTGTTTGGACACAATTCTTTCTAGAATCTTTGCAATAAAAGGCACTTTTGAAATTGGTCTAAAATTATGTGGGAGGGAGGGATCTAAACCAGGTTTCTTTAAAAGTGGGTTCACGCAAGCCATTTTAAAATAATCAGGGACACAACCAGTAGATAGGGAGCTGTTGAAAACAGAGATCAAATGCGGCCCAACAGAATATATTACTTTCAGTAAAAACTTTGTACGTATAACATCAAGTGGGCTGGATGGATGCCACAGATCAAGATGTCAAGGACCATGCTGTAGTATTAGAGATGTTTGAGCAGATGTTTCTCTCTCATCATCCAGATGTAAAGCAGGCTCTGATCCAGTGGCAGGAGAGGATCGACTTTGCCCACAAGCTGCTCACACTCCTCAACTCCTACAGCCCGCCTGAGCTCCGCAACGCCTGCCTGGGTAACACACACACACACACACACACACGCTGCTTTTTTTTTATCCATTTCCTATATTCCAGTATACAGAACTCAGTTATTTACAAAGTTTTACATGTTCTTTGACACTGTTGAACTGAGCAGCTGCATATGTGTAATATTTTTGTTGTTTGTTCTGGTTCCTGCAGACGTGCTGAAGGAACTCGTTCTTCTGAGTCCACATGACTTCCTGCACACTCTGGTCCCCTTCCTGCAGCACAACCACTGCACCTACCACCACAGCAACATCCCCAGTGAGTTTTCTCCTGCTCCTCTTCCATCATCTTTTCTGCTTAAACTAAAATACGTGCCTCTGAAATAGTTTAAAAGCACTCTGAAATGCTTTCTGACATAGTTTAAAGGCTTTTTCAGACATTGCGGGTACATCCTATCCTTTTAATTCATTGTAACTTTGCACAATATCATGATGATAACAAAAGGAAATTAAATCTTCAAAGGTTGTAAACTCGCAGATTTGTTGGTCGTTTTGAGGGTGAGATCAGTCAGACAGATTCCGTTACATCCTTTTAAATATCTAAATTCTTTTTATTAATTTGAAATCTTTCACTACTTGCAGTTTTAGTTACCGTGTGTTTGTGTCCACAGTGTCGTTCGGCCCCTACCTGCCCTGCAGAGAGAACATCAAGCTAATGGGAGCCAAGAACAACATCCGACCTCCGAGACCGGAGCTCAACATGTGTCTGCTGCCCTCCATGGTGGAGAGCAGCAAGGTACGTTACCTCACACGCCTCTGTCACATGACCTGTCACTCCATCACATCACCTGTTAAAACATTGTCTTATGTATTTCATTTTGTAGCGACGGGTTTATTTGCACTTGCTTGTTGACCGTGAATTTAAATCACATGTTAAACTTCACTTCCCTCCAGAGCTGAAATGATTACTGATTCCATTTCTGTCGATCAGTTAATGGACTATTTTAATAATAGATTAATCGTTTGATACAATTTTCAAAACTTTGATGTTTCCAGTTTTTCTATTCAGAGGATTTTCAGTGTTTTCTCTGTTTCATATCATCGTAAAGTAAACACCTGTTAAATGGACAAATTACAACATCTGAAGACGTAAATAATAACTGGCACTTGAATCGATTATAAAAAGACTTTTGTTAGTTGTAGCTTTATTTCTGTCCTTTTGTTGCATTTTGAAAATAAACCAAATTAAAAACAGACTAAAAACACTTTGGTTCTTTAAAACTTGCAGAGGTTTTATGTGTGTGTGTGTGTGTGTGTGTCTCTAAGGGTAAAGATGAGGTCTACGACCGGATGCAGCTGGACTACTTTCTGTCCTACCACCAGTTCATCCACCTGCTGTGTCGCGTCGCCATCAACTGCGAGAAATTCACAGACACACTTGTCAAACTAAGTACGTGTCTGTGTGTGTGTCAGTTGAAATTATACCATTCATTAAAACATGTCTCCATGTACACAAAGGAATTTCCATATAAACTCAGATATTCTCTCTCTCTCACTCTCGCTCCTCCCCCCCCACCCACAGGTGTTTTAATAGCATATGAAGGGCTTCCTCTTCACCTCGCTCTCTTGCCCAAACTGTGGACGGACCTCTGCCAGTCGCAGGTGCGTCGCGTTTTTAACTCCTTTAAACTTGCAGTGAGATTTATTTTACTTATACAACAGAGGTGCACTGATGTAGTTGTTTTTATTGCCGCTGCTCTTTCAGTCGGTTCTGGCTAAAACGTGTGTGAAGCTGCTGTGTGAGGATCCGGCCTTCAGCGAGTACATCAAATGTATCCTGATGGACGAGAGGACATTTCTCAACAACAACGTGGCCTACTCCTTCCTCACCTGTTTCCTGCACAAGGTACGGAAACAAAGCTGGAACTTTCTTTAGATGTTTTTCCCCACTTTGTATTTTTGGTGGTGCAGCGGTTAGCCTTACAGTGAGAAAGTTCTTCACCTGGTTTGTACTGTAGCCCAAACGGACAAACTGCCCTACAGAGCGCATTTCGTCACTACGTTGAATAAAAGAAGTAGTAGTACTAGTAGTCGTCTGGTTTATTAGAAGTAAGAAGAGATGTGAAACATCTAGAGGACATATAGAGGACCACGTGTATTATTTAGCACAAGAGCAGACAGAGCGTGTCGGACACCATAGCTTCTCCTACACGCTGGCAGAGGCAGTAGTGACTGAAGTGCAATTTATATTTCTGCGTCAAATCGACGGCGTAGCCTCTGCGTAGCCCCCCACCCTACGGCGTAGCCTGACCAGCACCTCCTCAAAAATTTAACCACACGTTGAGGTGACGCGGACCGTAAGCTCTGTGATTGGTCAGCTGGGTAGCCTCGCAATGCCTCCGAGCAGACAGGAAGTGCCCCGTGCTTTGAAGTAACTTTTACTAGCGGCCAAAACGGCGGCTGTAACACGGTGGATCCATATATTTGACCGTCACAACCCGAGCGAAACGACTTGTTTCACTATCAGAATGTGATCCATTCGGTCGATAACATTTGAAAAGGCTACACCAGCCGCACGGTTACAATTTTACCCCCATTCACGTTAGCGGCATTTGTTAAAAACAGGATGTTAAGGAGTGAAAATGCACCAAGCTCTCAGTTACTTTGTGATTTTTAGCGTCTTTAAATTGTTCTGAAGTCGTACGTTTTTGTTTGTTGAAGAAAGACATCAGCCTGTGGGATCACCTGATGATGGCACTTTAGCAACCAATTTGTCTGTGCATGTAGGTCCAGGTGCTGTCCGGCCCCAGCTGCTCCAACCTGATCGGTGTTCTGGTGACGAACCTGCTGAGTGAACAGAGCAGCCTGCAGCCTGAACTGGCAGCTCACCGCCTGGAGCTCAGCAAGACCAGTGGCCTGCTCAACGCTGTACGAACACAGACCTAACAGCACTTCTTATCTGCTGTTATACACTGAAACGGCTCCGGTTGTTTTCATGTTTTTATCTCCCTTTCTCTCTGCGTGTCAGGACCTGAGGGCGTTGGTGTTGCTGCTGTCCGTCCACCCGCCTCAGTCCATCGACCCGGCCCTCTGCCCCGCCCTGCAGGAGCTGCTGGGTCGCTGTCGAGTTTGTGTCCAGCAGCGTAGCACTCTGGAGCTCGAGGCCAAGGACCACAAGGCCAAAGGTACAACACAGACACACATACACGTCCTACTAGAGTTGAAAAACATTTAGCTGATTCAGAAACTCTAATCTAATGCATGTGGGGAAACTGTACCGCCTTACATCGTCCCTGTGGACAGAAAGGCAACCATAAATCATGGCTGAAATGGATCCAAACGTTTGCATCATCTACTTCTCCACTGAATTGTTAAATATGCTTCTATTGATCGCTTCAATGTTATGAGGAGGCTCTAGCACCTCACTGGAGTCATGTGTGTAGCTACACGTCAGTTATGTGAGTGTTGGCAGTCACGTGATTGAAGGTGTAAACTGGTGTGAAACCACCCAAGAGTGGATGCCAGCATGATAATGGAAGGTGTCCTAAAAGATTTAAAGAATGTCGAGCTTATACAGTTTCCATATTTGACCAGTCAAACCAGATTAGGGCAGCGGCCAGCGATGATTTTTGAAGTATTCTACAGATTATTTAATCGATTCATCGAGTAATGGTATAAGAAGTACAGCGCCATCATATCACAGCGTCTTAACTTGATCACAGCGTAAGCGCGATGTGCGACAGTAATAAATGTCCGTGTGAAACCCCCGATGCAAAGAATAGTTTCAGCCCTAAATCAGATATTTACAGTATTTCATGGTGGTTTTAACAGAAGTCCGTATCATCGAGTCGATGCTTCAGTGTCTCTTTTCAGTCCTGTTGGACACTTAAAACGTCCTCTAAAAGATGTTCAGTAACACATCACGTTTAACGTCTTTTATGCACCATTTATGAAAACACTTACAGGGTCATTTCACTCAAACGCTCCTTTATAGACAGTCCTAAACAGTTTTCACTACCGACTGAAAATTAGCAGGAAAACACAGTAAACAGGACAGTTGTCTGAAAAAGACCTGTTCCTGTGAGCAGCACAAGTTAAATTCCGTTAACGTCCATTATGTAAAGGTGGAGGCAAAAGTCTCCACTAAAAACCTGCACACAAAAGAAATCATGGCATTTTAGGCAGTGTAGGTAATTTATTCTCGGTTATCTGACGTGTGTCTTTTTGTGTCTGTCAGCTGAGGATGAAGGTGCGACCCCGGTGAAGCGGCGGAGGGTGAGCAGTGACGACGACAGAGCCGGTGATGCAGCGGCGCCGCTCTGTGTGGCCTCCACCTCTTCTTCCTCCTCCTCCTCCTCTTCGGCCCTCCCGTCCTGCAACGAGCCGAAGCCCGACCACCAGGAGGCACTGACGCCCACCAGCACCTCAGACACAGAGACTCGAGACTCCTCCTCGCTGATCGACCCGGGCACCGAGCAGGACCCGCCCTCTCCTGACCCTGTGCCCACCTCCTCTGGGAACCTGGACTCCTCCCCAAAAGAGGAGAAGATGGAGGCCTCTTCGTCATCCTCCTCCTCGTTCTCCTCCTCTTCCTCCCTGCTGCAGGAGGCAGGGGAGGGGTTTGTGCAGGGGGAGGAGCCACAGCGACACGTGGCAGCGGGTGAAGAGGAGGTGGAGCAGCAGGAGGGGAGGAGGGGTGAGACGATGTCTGCCACATCAGAGGAGGTGAAGGAAGAGAAGGAGGCGGGCTCTAAGACCAGCTGTAGCTCTGCTCCGCCCCTTTCAGAGGATGGCGCCTTCCCATCAGCCCTTGGGCTGGCGGGGGAGGCGCAAGAGGGCTGCAGTAGCCACACCCCCTCCTCACAGGGGTTTCCGGGCGCTGGCCCCCCACCTGACATGCTAGACATGCTGTACAGGACGGTGGAAGCCACCATCGCCATAGTTACCAAACTGTCCGTTAAAGGCCCGCCCTCTTCATGACATCATCAACTGACAGCCGCCATGAGATCTCTAACAAAAACCTTTTTTTTTCTGTAGGTTTTTTTTTTCTCTCTTTAGAAATCTGAATTCTGCTCAGAGGAAAAAACTGTTTCCTGTTTTTCGGTTTCTTCTTCTGCTGTTTGTGCGCTGCTGTTCGTTGCCTTCTGCTGATGTTCAGTCAGGTGGTTTTTCCAGCTTCAGTGGCTCCCACCGTGTCGCTTCGCTCTATAAACCTCCGACTCCACGCGCAGCCGACCCCTCGTTCGACAGATAAAGAAGAAAAACAGAAAACGTCGTACAAGCTATAGCACATTTTTTTCAAAGGGCAAAAAAAAAAAAAGGTTTTTTTTGTGTGTTTTATACTGATTTGAACTTGTTTTGGAAAGTGATTTTATTTGCTGCAACGGGGAAAGGTTTACAGAACTTTTGTCTCCTCTTTATGTAATTTAATTTTATTGCATTTTTACTGTGTATAAAAAAAAAAAATGGTCGTCCTGTGCCAGTTTTGTACTTTATGAACGAGGCAAAAGAAAGTTGCCTTGACTTTTTCTGTGGTTTAATTATCCAGAAACTAAGTTTACCTGTAAATTAAGAGAACCACAAGAAACTTGATTCTGTAAAGAATCCTCTCTAGTCATTGCCTGAAGGTGTATATGAAAACTATATAAATATATATATATAAATATCTTTATATATATATGAGTATATAAAAAGCGGTGCTTTATTTGACTGTGGTTGAAATAAAGCCCCCATGTTGGACCAGCTGGAGCTTTTATTTTCCTTTAGTGAAGTACATTCCATTAATCTATTGTTTATTTTCGCTTCTTCTGCTGTGTTCTGATTTTCTTCTGATTTTATTTTAATAGAGAATAAATTAATAAAAACAGTTTTAATATGAAGAATTATGAACTGAAATCCATGTGGTGCTGTGAGGGTTTTTTTAATTTTTTTTTGCCTCTGCTCAGTTTGCGTCCTTTCAGAAAAGTTTAAAATGTTTCCAGGCTGCAGAGTGACATCAGCATCAAGATTTCTGCACTGAGGACGTACACAGTAAGTGTAACGAGTATGTGAGTACAGAGAAATGTTTTTGTATCAGTGAAATAAGATGCTTATCCCAGTTTTACACCAGATTATTTTATTGCATTTTAAAGTTAGAATGCTGAAATCCTCGTCTGTCGCAGCTCATGATGCAACTTAGTTATTGTAAAGTTTTGTGAGTTAAGGATGAATGCAGTCGTATTTTCTGCCGCCCTGAAAATGTAATGAAAGCAAGTGTACCTAAATAGATGTTTGTTTTTACTTTTAAACAGGTGACTGAAAATTAGGCCCTTAACCCCCCCCCCCAAATATATTTTACTTTGAAATTCACTCCAGTGGACGCCATGCATCAACAGCAAAAAAATTGTGAAATATAAAACACTAAGGCAGAATGTACCCTGCAGCGCATAACATCTGCAGGAGTGGACCGATGTATTTTCAGTCACAGAAAAAAAATGTACAAGAAATATATAATTAAAATCCGGATTAAAGTATGTCTGACATCACATTTATTTAGTTTTCTGAGAATAAAAGTATTTATTACCTGAGATGCTGCTTTTCCGTTCGCTATTTTAGAATTTATGTTGCAATATCTTCAAATGACGGAGATGTGACCAAAACCAAACCCAATTGTACACTTTGGGGGTCCACCACGTGGTGGTCGGGACATTATACTATAACCAAAAATCCATCCACTGTAGTGGACATCATCCATGAAAAGTGCTTAACACGAAGAAGAGAAATGAAGAATGAAGAGAAAGGAAACCACTCCGGATGAAACAAATGCTTTATTTACTTTTTATAATCCGTGTTTCACAGCTGGATTACTGTGGACGGGTAAAAGTCTAATGTGGGGTTTTTGATGTTAAAGCAAGTTTTGAGTTCAAACCCTCTGACTTTAGGAAACAATTTTAAAACTAATCTAAAGTTTTTGTCACATTAGTGGAGGCAGAATAATGGCTTGGTTGCTCCGAACTAGAAACATTCAGATGTTTTGTTCACATCTTTGATCACTGGGTGTGAATGCTGCAAATACACAGACAGACAATACACAAACACACACACAAATATTAAAGGAGACTTATTAGGCTTCTTATCTATAATGTTACAATGTCAGATGTTCATGTTAAATGTGGCCTTGACTCTTAATGATGGCTCTGGTCTGTTCATTGTGCCACAGGTAGTGGTGTTCCTGCAGAGTCGTGGTAAAAAATTGGTAACATATATTTATAATTAAACTTGCAGACAGAAAAGATCCACAGTGAACCCTGAACTTTACAGCAACACATATCTTTGTTCCAAAATATTCTACCAAGTGTTAAATATTTTTTCTTTAAGTTGAAAAAAATCACAGAAATCTGACACTGAATCACAGCAGGAGCGTTTTTCCTGTTTCCAAAATAAATCGGCTTATTTTAATTATTTGAAATATGAAGTGCCATTTATGGTTATGATCAGGATTTTTCTCACTTCACTTAAAAAATAAAATCAGCTGCTGTGGTGTCTGGTTGTATGGAGGCTCAAGTGTCCCAGTCGAGTAATTTAATGTACTCGACTTGTACATTTAAAAACAGTTTTATTAATTGTGCACTTAAATTATGCGTTTATAAAGTGAGAAATAACAATAATACAATTTGAAGAGAAACATCAATTTACTAGGTTTAATTCAGAGGCTTCTTAATAGTCATGGAGAAGAAGTAGTAGTAGAAGAAGAAGACTCAGCAGCCACATCAAGGCAATAAATAAATCATCAAATTTTACCATCTAAATCATACAGGAAGAATTAGAGGTCACATGTTCAGCTTGGATTTAGAGAAACCCATTCATGCCATCTCACAAAAACAAGGAGAGATGCGAAAATCACTCCTGTCCACAAGTTATTACGCTGGCTTTTACGTAGCGAACAGATTTTGAAGCTCTGATTCCAGTTTATAACTCACTTAACAGCCTTTGGTCTAAAATACATTTTTGTTTTCCTTTAATTTATATATTAGATATAATTAAAAAGTCTCTAATTACTTTAGTGGCTCTCTGCAGACTCCATACAGACAGACTGAAAGCTGCTGTGTTCAGATCAGACAGAAGACATGTCATCTTTCTGTCTGTCCTGTTTAACTCTCACACTGTCTCTGTCCATCTTCACCGTCCAGTCATCGTCTGCCTGTTTGTCCCATTGAGCTGCCTTTCTGTCCGTCCTCTGTTGCTCGTCCTCCGGTTGTTTTGTCTAAACACAAATCACTCATTATGAGAATATCCAAGTTTTTTTTTTATCATCCATTTCTGAGTTTCTTTCTCTAAATCAGTGAGTTTTACCTTGTTAATTTACCAGTTTAATCTCAAAGACTATCCCAAGTTTTTGTTCCTAGAAATTTGTGTTTCTTTTTCTGAATTATTGAGTGTTATTTTGTGAATTTACCGATATAATCTCAGATAATGTTCGGAGTTTTTTCTTGTATATTTGAGTTTCTTTCTCTGAATTAATAATTTTTATCTCTAATTTACCACTGTAGTCTCAGAGAGAATGTCTGTGTGTTTCTCTGAATGAATGGGTTTTATCTGGTGAAGTTACCACTATTATATCAGAGAATATCACGTTTTTTTACCGTAAATTTGTTAGTTTAATAATAAATGTTCCACTTTAATCAAAGAATATAAATATCTATATAAACTTCAGAAGACTTTAATCTTAATTATGTTTTATTTACAATGGCATTAACACAGCATGGTAGATCTGAGAGATTTCTTTCCTTTTATTTACCTGTTCAGATGTTTCAGGAATCTTCTGAGGCCAGTTCCTGAAACATAACGGGGGATTTCTATTAAATATCTTTCAAACGGACAACTGTGGTGACATTTTAACAGGAAAAGTTTATCAGTGAACTTACGTGTAACCTTCAGCGTGTCGGCTGATGTCAAAACTTTCTTTGTCAGAATCCTCCTGGTGTTTCTGGGTCCTCTTGAACCTGAGATGGTTAAACACATGTTGATATATTTAACTTCCTTCATCCTGATCTAAAATCGTGTGTGCTGGTGCTGTCAGTATAGCTTCAGCTAGTATCTAATTAATATCTCTATTAATTTGTTCCTTTAATTTAAACATTTCTATTATTCTATTGTTCAAATATAATCTATTTTCATTATCAGAAATTTTAAACAATTCACCTAATTATTTTTATTTTAATGGTATATTTCTGAGGTTTCTTTTTTACAACCTTTAATTCTGATTTTAGAGAAGAAAATAACTTCACGAGACGTATTTAATAATAGAATCTACATTCTGAAAGTAAAAGTCAGAAACCTGATGGAAATCTGAGCAGCTGCGTCTAAAATCCACCCACACTCACACCTACAGGCAATTTAGAGTCACCAATTTAACCTGCATGTCTTTTGACGGTGGGAGAGACCCTACGCACACACGAGGAGAACACAGAAAGGCCTGGGACGACCAAGGTTCAAGCCAAAATAGCAGAAAGGTGAACACATAGTGCTCATGATGGGGAGCAGGAAGTGAACACTCAATAAACAAAAGAAAATGAAACCAGCAATTCTCAGATTCTTTTGTCCACTTTTGGAGCAGCGGTAACGATCTGTAAACGATCTGACATACCTATAAAAAAAAAAAATATTGCACACTTTTACTGGCCTGGTGTGGCTACATGTTTTGACAAATAAATGCAGGTCTCCATTAGAAGCCTGGTCTGGCTTTTACCGACGTTCTTTGGGTGAATAAAACGTCTTAAAGCCCACCGGGTCGCCTGCTAAGCTGCTTAGATAGTGTTAGTGCGTTAAATCCTCAACAATTCATCTGTTGATGGTTCACAGTCTCACCCGATGATCAAGGCAACAGCAACAATACATCCCAGCATGCTCAGGCCCAACAGGACACCCAGAGCGATGACCACAGCCTGGTCGTCGGAGGCGGGGCTTTGAGGTTTCATTTCTAGGTCAAACTGAAGACCATCCCCAAACACTTTGACTAGCTCCGCCCTCACAGCATCTGATTGGCTCTGCAACTTCCTGATGGATAACAGAGGCATGGTTACGGACCTGAGAGTAACAGCTCCAACACGATTGATCGGATTTTTGACCTGTCGCATGACATATCTTATGACAGTTGAGAGATGTGAAGAAATGTTACCTGAAAACAAGTTTGACAAAGTGAGAATGTTTTCTTAAAATACAGATATATTATTTCATTGGTTGTTTAGTGATATGGTTAAAGACTTTTTCTTAAAAATTCATTCTTTGGATAAATACAGACTTTTATTTTGCTTACGTTTATGTTTATTTATGGAGGAGGGCTGCAGAGATTAAATGTAAGTTAACTATAATATAAGATATTTAAAATAGAGGTATGTTCAGACTGCTTTGCCTTAACTTTAAATGTGTCTCTGGCAAACCATATTAAAAATCTAACTCTTACTTTGTGACCTCTTCAGATGAAACGACCTCCCTTCCGTCGACACTGATGAAGCTGACCAAAGTCTTCACAGCCGCCCTCAGCGATCTGGACTCAGAGGCTCCTCCGTTATCGCTCCACACCTCGATGATGTCCACCGTCCAGCCCAGAGCCGAACCTAAAGACCTGAGAATTAAAAAGGTTATATTACGCTTTAATATGACCACTTTAAAAATAACTATGAATTGATCATGAGCTAAACTCTGCTTACTTCTCCAGCTGTGGGACTTTCTTCTCCACAGCATTGGCAGGCTGGTTGAGGGAGATGACCACCACGTCAGTGCTGCTCGCACCTCCCTGGACCGCCACCTGGGGGCAGAAGAGCGCTGTTGTGGGTGTGTAGGAATCAAATGCTTTTTACTCCTTAAGTTGTTTTTTTTTCATTACATGTAAAAAGTCATGAGAACAAAATTTATAGGAATGGTAAAATAAATTAATATCACTAACATCTGCAGTTTATACAGATTTCTTAAGGACTAATTAATGGTTCATTATTGGGGGGAGGGCAGAAGAGGGTCTTTAATTTTTTTCTCACCCTTTATATCTATTTTATATCGGCATGAGAGTCGAGTGCACTCATTTAGATATAGAGTGGGTGAAATGTACCATTGTTAGGTGTTTTTTGAAATTGGGCACTTGTTAATTCCACTTTTATACACAGCTTAGTGTCTTTCACCATGACTTCAGCATGTCTTTCTGCAATTTCTTATTTTTGGTGAAAGTAATTTTACCAACTCAGTACTGTCACATTGTTTTGAGATATTGGAGCCGTTTCTTTGTTTGTTTGTTTTTTTAGTTTCTTTAATTCAGAAGAAAGAAAATGGCAACAACACTAAGAATCACAAGAAGAATCTCCTGGACGTTTTTCTCACTTTATAAAAATGTTTAAACATTTTTCCTCCGCCGCTGTGAACTACTCCACCCAGCCCTCCACACTCACCTCCACCTTGGTTGTAGCTTCAAGTCCTCGGGGGTCTGTGGCCTTCACCTCCACCTGAGCCTGCTGTCCAGCCAGACCCACTGCCGACACCACGTACACCAGACCTGAGGACGGCTCCACGTCGAAATAAGGACTGTCTGCTGAGAGACTGTAGACCAGCTGACCCTCCTCACCGACATCATGGTCTGAAGCCTATTTTAAGTAAATTAAATAATGCAATTCATTAAGGTCAGATGTTTGAAAAGTAAAGCTGTCAGCGCTATCTGGTGGACAAACTGTGTTGTGTAAGTAACATAACGTACAAAGCAGCAAGAGCACTTCACAAATACTTGATTAGAAAGTATTTTAGGGAATTTTAAAAGCTTCAACAACAACATCATTGTTCCTCAACACGAAAACAGAGATATTGTGGCTATATCTGTTATAAACATTTCAATTTTGGTTGTGAGTGTTTTACACTGAATGGTTTTATTTTGTGCATGTGAGTCCAAGCTAAAGTTGTAAAGAATAAGAATGAGACAGATCAGAAATCAGAGTAATATTCAAAACACTTGATGGGACTAACATACCGTATTCTCCACAGTTGACACAAAAGTTGACAGTAAATGGATTCAAATTGCTGAATTTATCCATCATGCTTTACTGAACTCAGCCTCTCTGGGCCTCCACTTCAGTTGTTGGAGATACAGACTCAAACCTTTGAACGAATGACTCATTTCAGTGCCGTTTCTCTCAGCTAGTGACTCAGTCGGAGAGTTTCTGTCATGAAAAGCTGTGAAATGTTGCAGTGAGCGTTCAGATAACACCGTGTCTGATCCAGATCCCTGCTGATGTGACGTGTTTTACTGCTGCTCACTGACACATTAACCACAAACCTCAGTGTAAAACAGCCGGCTCAGCGTTTTCAGTACAAAATACACAACTCCTGTTTATGGCTGCCACAGTAACTGTGCTGTAGAGCAACACATGTAGCCTCTGCCCTTATCTCACTCACTGTGGTTTTATTACAGTCTCCTGAAATGAGGATATTTTCCTGACAAATGGAAAGTGACAGAAGCTGGGTGTGTTTACCTTGACATGGATGACGGGGGTTTTATACGGAGCGATGCTGAGTACAGAGGCTTTATAAACCTCGCGGGAAAACCACGGAGACTCGTTTACGTCCTCGACCTGGACTCTGACCTGAGAGACAAGAAAAGGGAAGCAGAGAACTTCTGTGAATCAGTTCGGACACCAGAGTTACACTTTTTGTGTGTTTACTGTTTTTTATTATTTGGTGTAAGACAAATGTATGCAGAGCCAAAGTAAGTTCCAGTTACTCTACCTGTTCAAAGGAAAGAGCGCACTCTGACTTTTGTTATCATCCTTGCAGAGTAAACTGAACAGTGTGTCATGACGTTCACTCTATCTGTGTAGAGTGGGATGTTTTAAAACTTTAACGAACATCACTTCCCACAAGCCCCAGATCAGAGTTATAATTTATAAATTAGATATTGTCATACTGCAGAGATGTCACTTCATAGTATTAAGAAATCATCTTTGTTTGGTACCAGTCCCCTCAAAAGTCACACCATAATCATTTCTGTTTTTCAATGAAAATAAGATTAATGGCGTAAAAATATTGTTTCCTTCAGTATAATATCATATATTAGGTGGTGGCAATGGCTAAGACCCCTGCCTTTGGTGTGAGAGACCCGGGTTCAATCCCCCACTGTGACCAATCCACCATTGTGTCCCTGAGCAAGACACTTAACCCCTAGTTGCTCCAGAGGCGTGCGACCTCTGACATAAGAGTCGCTTTGGATAAAAGCGTCAGCTAAATGAATAAATGTAAATGTACTTTCACTTAAGTAAAGGATCTGAATCCCTTTTCCAATACTGGCAATAGCCTAGTAGATACTCACTAGAACATGTCTGAGAAAGTGGAATAACCCTCACAGAGACATATTCCCAGACTGTTTTTTAAATCCTGGCCACCTACAGTATGTTTATTTTGACTATTAAAACGTTTGTGAAAGGGTTGTGCAGGTATTTGAGCTCTGCAGGGATTTTCTAGCTGCTTCTTTTCTTCAATAATCACCTGAAATATTGTCTTTAGGACAAAGCTGTAAATACACTTTAAAAAAAACCCTAATATTTGTAACGCAACAGATCATACCATTGCAATGGCTGACGTAGGGGGGGTCCTTGTGTCCACTGCCTCCACCTCCAGGATGTACCAGTCCTGCTCTTCTTTGTCCAGCTGTGCTCTGGTCAGGATGGCTCCGCTGGCGTCAACGGAGAACAGGTCAGCGTGTGTTTTCATCGTGTAGGCGACGTCATAAATGTCACTTCCTGAGGAGGCCCAGACGCTCCCCACAGTTACCCCCGCCGGCTGGTTCTCAGGTAGGCTGAAGTTGTAGGAGGAGCTCTTGAAGGCCACGCCCTCCACCAGACTGACCAGCCTCAGACTGACCACGAGACGGGCTGCAAGGAACACACATACATAAACTACTTTTTATCGTGAGGAAACTGTTGTTCTGCAAGGTTTTCTTTTTGTTTGTTCTTCTAAACATGGTTAAAAAGGTCTTTCCTGGGAAAATCCTCTGGAATAGATGAAGTGATGAGCTTCTCATTTTAAGTTTGGTTGAAACAAAAGTATTTTAGATGCAAAACGTGATCATCTTATAAAATAGGATCAATTATAGTTTTAACTACTGGAATAGTAAATAATATCTGCCACGTTTATTCTGTATTCTTTTATTTTTCTTTTATAACTTGCCTCTTTTTCTTCCATATTTCCATATTTCTACATTTATTTATGTTAACTGTATGTTTGTCTACGTGTAGCACCTCATCACCAAAACAAATTTCTTGCATGTGTAAAATACTACTTGGCAATAAAGTTCCTTCAGATTCTAAAGTAGTTCAAATGAGCTGCAACAACACAGAAATGATGATCATGTGTTAATGCCATTCTGCATAATGAGTACTTTCATTTACATTTACATTTATTCATTTAGCTGACGCTTTTATCCAAAGCGACTTACAATTGTTATACATGTCAGAGGTCGCCCGCCTCTGAAGCAGCTAGGGGTTAAGGGTCTTGCTCAGGGACACAATGGTGGATTTATGATACTTTAAGTATATTTTGCTGATAATACTACGAGTTACTGTTTTATTTATTTAAAATGTAAGTTTTTACATGGTAATGTAATATTGCTACTTTGATTTAAGTAACGTATCCAAATACGTCTTCCATCAATGCAAAATCATAATTTTAAGATCTTACAATAATAATTAAATAAATGATGATGGTGATTTGAACCTAGATAACATGCTAATTTACTAACATTGAGTAAAACCTTCTGGTGCAGTCAGACTGACCTGTGGAGTTCAGAGGAGGCTGGCCGTGGTCTTCAGCAATGGCTGTCTGCACCAGCACAGTGTCCTCTGTGACATCAGCAAGGTCAGAGGTCAAAGTCACGGCTCCGGTCTCACTGTTTACGGCCAAATATGGGGAACTTCCTGCAGAGAAACTACAAAAGCAGAGAGTGAAAGAACACATTTAACTTAAAATAAGATAGGAGATTACACACTCATGCTCTCATGCAAAAACATGTTCGTGTTACATTAACCCTCTCTATAAACCTCTCTCACCCTCTGTTGTGTTGTGTTTTTGGGAAAGTTTCATTCACAAAAATGTCACCTAATAATAAAAAGAAGACTTTCTCACTGCAGAGTTTCAAGTCCTGCTGTTGGAAATAAGCAGACAAAAAGAGAATAACCTCAGCAATGTTAGAGGACCTATAGTTGTGCCAAATAATGCCAATTAAAATTAAGTTTATCTTATATAATGTCATATTTAAACTGCAAATCCATCCATTGCTGCTAAAGAACAAATCTGTTTGTATAAGTCAGTCTGAGGAAACAAACTCGTGAACTGATAAATAATAAATTCTTAGAGACAGGAGTTTGTGCAGAAACAGTTTAAAAAGAAGGAATTTCACCAGGACTTAAAGCTAGGATGTCTTAAAAACACACCTTTTCTGAGTCCTTGAAATCTGCCACAGCAGACCCTGAGTTTGATTCCTTAGCTTGGTGTTAGCAGGTCGATTCAGTGACATAACAGCTGAACTGACCTGTAGGTGATGAGCGAGTTGTTCCCCACGTCTCCGTCGGTGGCCGACAGCGTCAGCAGCAGCTTCCCTTTCTCTGCGTCTTTCAGTAGGATGCTGCTGACGTAGCTGCTGGAGCTGAACTCAGGTCTGTTGTCGTTGACGTCGATGATTCTCACTCTGATGGTGGTGATGTTCTGGTGCACGGGAGGCAGTTTAATAAAGAACTATTTTAGTAAGGGAGGTTTAGATTTGAATCTATGTTTGGATCAGTTTATTATGATTAATTACAATTTCAATTATTCAACTACACAAACTTCATCATCTATCCTCTACTTCTGCTGCTCCTTCATCATGCTGGTGAACGTTGTTACTGCCTTATATCTTATGAACTTAACTGTCTGTTGAACATAAGCTCAGTTCCAGTACTCTCAGTGTTAATCTACTTCCTCTTTTCATACTAATATATTTCTGTCATTTCAAAATGTGTTTGTTTGCAGTTTTAGACACTCATGTTTCGAAGTGAACCAATTCTTCCAAGCGCTGTTCAGCTTTTCAGTGTGATCTGATTACAATTTTTCTATATTCATGAACATTTTTATGCCAAATTTCCTCATACTTTGTCTACATGTTGGGTGAACCTTTATGCTGCAATTAAATAATGTGTTATTGAGGAAAAACACTAATCTATCAGTTCAGTGTTTTCAACATGGATCATGCAAAACTGCAATGTTACACTTGCAATTGATCTGTAAATGACTTGTACAACCAAATCTTGGGTTTCCATCAGTAAAACATTATTTCATCACAGTTTAGGTGTGTGTTAGCATTATTAGCATCATGTCTCTCCATCCTGCAGCTGTCTCTTACCTCTCTCTGTGGGCTGCCTTTGTCTGAGGCCTTAACGACCAGCTCGTAAGTGTCCTTGTTCTCCCGATCCAGAGAGCCAACAGCCAGCAACGTCCCGTCCTGCAACACAACACATGATCTCAGAGTCTGAGCACTGACAGCAAACAGACTTCCACAATCCTATCTCTTGACCTCACCTCTGTGAATCTGAAGAGTGGGTTAGGGGAGCTGAGGGAGACCGTGACCTCTCCGTTGGGGCCGAGGTCAGCGTCCGTGGGCACGATGGTGAAAATTTCTCCTGGATTTTCCTCAGAGTAATCGCCCTCAGGGAACTGTAGGGGGTCTGGAATAGCCGGGAACTGTGGGGCGTTGTCGTTGTAGTCCAGGACGGTGATGTTGAGCTGAGCTGTGGATCTCAAACCGTCAGTGACCTGATCCACCGCCACGACCTGAAACAGACATGATATTACCTGCTTTAGCTCTCTTCCAGGACCTTTTTATGGAGTTTGTTTCATAAAACAAAAAGTTAGCTGTTGGACAGGCTTTTTACAAGGTTGTTTTGGTTAATTAAACAGACTTTCAAATGTGTTTTGTATTTTATTAATAAAAAAAGAAAACTTGTGATGGGAATGGCCACACCCTCCCTCATCACACAAATACACAGCACCTGATATGCTTCAATCCAATAAGCATTCAGCTTTATACAGCTTGGAGTTAGAAAGTATGTATAAAAATGATGATACGGTCAAAATACTCACTTGCCAAATAATAAAATGTTTTTAAAAAAGGTAAAAACCAGGAGACAGGAAACACAATCATGTTGTACCTGTAATACGTAGCTGTCCTTTGTCTCTCTGTCCAAGGTGACGTCCTTCCTCAGCGAAACCACCCCTTGTTTGTTAATGTCAAAGGTATCGTTGGTGTAGAGGAAGTAACCATTGGAGAATCCACCCTGAAGATGAAGATAAGATCGACACGTGTTAAATATTTCTGATGACTTTATAGTCATAGTTAATGTATCAGCACTGAAAAAGCTGCAGGTACTTATCTGAAGTACCATAAAATATTATCCGAGAAGTGACTGGAACAGTCTTAATAAATTACTATGACTGTAACGCAGTGGTGCCAAGGTCCAAACTTGAAGACGGAGATTAAATTTAATCTCATCTTTGGTTTAATCTGATGCAAAGCCTTTAAATCCAAAGCTGCTTCTAAAAGAAAAACCTGGATCTGTTTCACAAAAACGATCAGAGGACATCTGACAAATCAGTCCTGAGTGAACTGGCATACTCAATAATCATTTGGAGTTGTATGTTGATTTCCCTTTTTTGTTTTTTTTTAACTCTCCAAAGTTGAAAGTTTTGGAGGCTGCAATGAATGAATGCTTTAATAACATTTTGGCTAAACTCTTCTGCTTTTGCCTGCTCCCTGTAGGGGCCGCCACAGCAGATCATCTGTTTACATCTTGCTGGTGAAACAGGGGCCCCTTCCAACCCGGCATAGAGATTTGCTGATCCTCATATTTGATTTGGCATAGGCTTTTTATGCCTGATGCCCTTTCTGATGCAACCATCCCCATTTATCCAGCCTTATGCATGCCCAGTGGCTGGGGACCAACACGGTGTTCAGAGTGGACATTAGGAGGTGCTGAGGAAGCTAAGGACTTTTAATGTTAGCATCTTTAACATTTCATCTTGGTACAATGACTTCACCACCAAACACAAAACAAAAGTCTCCCATAACTAATCAGGCCAGCAAAATAATTGATTCACAAAGACCCACTGGCCCGGAGGAACATGTAGGAGAAATATTAGATGTATGGTTTGAGCGTTTTAGGTTAGAAGTGTTAACTCCGCTGCTACCGTTTAAAAATCACAGAGCAAAATGTCCCGCAACTGCACTGACTGTGAACCAGAACAGCAGGTTTTTTAAAGTTACACATGAGAACACAACTACACACAAAGAATCTGAGCTTAGAACCAGCACAGAAGCAGGTGATTTAACTCACCTCATCCTTGTCGGTGACCTCCAGGGTCAGGATGGACGCACCGCTGGCCAGGTTCTCGGAGACGGCCACGTCATAGCTTTCCTTACTGAACTCAGGTGGGTTGTTGTTCACGTCCTTCACCTTCACCACCACAGAGCTGTTCCCAACCAGAGAGGGGGTCCCCGCATCAGAGGCCTGAACCATCAGGGTGTACATCTTCTCCTCACTGTAGTCCAGAGGCTGGACCAGCCGCAGAGTCCCGCTGGAAGAGTCCAACTCAAAAACAGCGGGGTCTGATGAGGGACTTTGCCGGAAAATACTGTAAGTAACTCTCCCGTTTGCTCCTTCGTCAGGGTCTACAGCTGATAAGGCGAGAACGCTTGTACCCACTGTCTCTGTTTCTAAGACTTCAACCTGATACTCAGCCTCCGAGAACTTGGGGACGTTATCGTTGATGTCGGACACTTGGACCAGCAGGGTGGCTGTGGCCGACCTGGCTGGTCGACCCTGGTCTTCAGCCACCACCAGCAGGTTGTACTCAGCCTTGGTCTCCCTATCAAGTGCACCAGCCACACTCACCATCCCAGAAACAGGATCAATAGAGAACCTCCCCTCTCCTCCTGTCAGAGAGTACCTGATCTCCTTGTTGAAGCTGCTGTCTTTGTCTGTAGCAGGAACAACAGTAACATTGGCTCCTACCTCTGCGTCCTCTGGGACTGTCTTTGTGACAGAGCTGGGGGTAAAAACCGGGCTGTTATCGTTGATGTCAGTGACTCGAACCACCACGACTGCATCGTCACTGTTGACCCCGTCAGAGATGGAGATCGCCACAGAGTAGTTGTGTGGGGCCTCATCGTAGTCGAGCTTCACCTTGGTGGTGATTTCACCGGTGGAGGAGATGGCGAACTTGTCGGCTTCTGTATCAACTCGAAGAGTCACAGGCAGCTCAGCATCTGTAGCAAGGAAGTTAACCTGAACACAAAGAAGACGAGCAGGATTAAAAAATTATTTAACTAACTACTTACATGGAATTTGTGGAGATACAGAAGTTATTTATGTGCAATAATTCAAATTATACTTACCCTGAGAATGACATCTCCAGGATCCTGTTCTTCTTCTACGCTGCCACTGTAGACTTTTTGTAAAAACTGAGGCTTAGAGTTGCCAGGAGCGCGAATGTTCACCTGTGCTGAGGAAGAGCGGGATATGATGCCGCCTAGAGAAGAGGTGGAAAAGAACATCTTAATGACATATTGAGTGTGTTACCTTCTGTCTCTGCAGTTACAGGTAGGTGCATGTGTTTAGGACGAGCAGCTGGAACTGGTGACATGCTGATACTTTACCACAATCAGCTGTAGTTACCCCTATGTTAGTCTAGGGCTGGTTTGTACACAGGGCTTTTAACACTGCACCAAGGCCTCAGTATACTTCAAACAAACCAGGTTGAACTTTTTGTCTTTTTAGTCCTGATGGGATGAATCTTACAAATAGGTGTTGCAGTGCTCGGTTGATAATCACAAAGAGTAGTTATGTGAAAAGTTAGATTTATATTTGCACACCTCCGCAAACCTGACCGATCACTGTGTAAACTGCTGTGATTGCTGAATTGTCCCGATTCCACCATTGAAAAAGGGGTTTCCACATGCTGTTCAATGAAACAACCACCACTTCATCATTTTAGCCCAGGACTTTGTAATGTTTGTTTTATCACTCTGTAAATAGGATTAAAACATAAGTTGCCGCTGTGTCAAATCTCAACTGATCACTCACACTGAGTGTTCAAGAGGTTAAACCTGGATTTATTTGAAGCTTGTGTAAACAAAAAGTATGAATCAATGATAACGGGAATTCTGGAATTTTATACATTTTGAGTACAAAAGGTTTTCCAGTTTATCACCTCAGCTGGCACCCGTGGAACAGGCTGCAATAGCTGCAACTTGTGGGCAAATGTGCCAGTCAAATATATGTCCATTAAAAGTGCTTGTTTTTGCCAACAACAGGTTGAGATTGTTATACTTTATTTATTATTTAGTAAGTGTAGGACAACATTATGATGAGTTGATGATCTACAGGAAGAAATTCCAAACTTTTGTACCTATTACAGTAGTCATTTATACCCCAAAATGTCAAAATAGGGTCTTTTATTTAACTAGCTCTCTATGCTCCAGTTTTTAAGTTTCCCAGGGCTACAAAATGTAAACGAAAAAACTCTTTTTGGACGATTAAATCAAAGTGGGGTAAAGTTGGAGCAAATAAAGCTATGTCCCTGAGATCATCAGACTGTATAAGGGCGTGATAACAATTTTATGATCACAAAGAATGTGATACTGCCAAATGTGTAGGCTTGACATGAATTCACTACCAACATACAGCAGTCCAACAAAAATATTCTGCCCCTTGATACAGAAACAGAATCAACTGTAATTTGAAAGATATTGATATTTACTGTAGGACTGGATTTCTGCTTTGTGCCACACACAAATAATCATTCTTGTGGATTAAAAAGTTATGATTGTGCTGATTTGCTCTTTTACTATAACAGGCTGAATCATCACAATCAGGATAGATGATTCTTGAATTTCTGGCAAGCTGCATGTAGTGGTGGAAACTCAAAGAAATCCAGATCTACCATCTGTGGCTGTTATGTAGAGAGGGAACTCCAAAATCCTGTTTTCCACCAGAGGAATGGTTTTAGCCAGCGTGATATTTCCAGTGTCTTCGTCGATTGAGAAGTAGCCATCGTTGTTCCCAAAGTCAATAGAGTATTTGATCTGCCCATTCGCGTCAGCATCTGGATCTTCTGCCTTAACCTTTGAGATAAGTTATACAAATCTTCATCTTAATAGCAATTCTTAAAATGTCAAATCAAAATGACATTGCAGCCAGTTCACAACATATAACATTGAACTCACTGAGTTTTAAATGGAAGAAAAAATAGAGACCTGAAATGGGACCTTGAGGAACTCCACAGCTTATTTATGTTGCAAATAATGACAACTTTTAAATGTAAACAAGGACTGTTCAAAATAATATAAGCTGAACTTTCTTCATATAAATCTATTTCTATCAGAATCTCACATACAACTTTAACAGGGCCCCTGTATAAAACCATATTGTACTTCTATAGTACCTATGCTGCTGCTGTCACCTGCTTGATCAAATTAATGGACCTCATCAAAGATAAACACTGATTACATGATTTATATTGTAATCAGGACTATTTTGCTAGATTATTCAGATTCAGTACATACTCGAGTAACATTGAATATAATTGCTTTAATCACTCACCTGGACCAGCAACATTCCCACTGTTTGATCTGCAAACACCTTTCCCTCGTACTTGCTACTGGTAAATGCAGGACTGTTGTCATTCTCATCCAGAAGGGTCACACTGACTTGAGCCACTGTGACATGGTTGGGTGGATCCTTCTCTTTTGCTTCAATCTTTTAGTTAACAAAAGAAAACCATTTAAGTAAAATTTGAAGTATAAAGAGGTCCAGATACAACTGTTTGTTTCCCACAATTTCAAAGTAGTTGTAGACCTTTTAGTTTAGTGATAATCCTTTCAACTGTCTAATTTGTCCATCAGTGGTCACGAAACTGAGCCTCTAATTCCTTTCTCTTGTTAAGTCGCTCAGTGTAAGAGCAGCAGATAAAGAAAGAAAATAAAAACATTTATCTTTTGCTGAAATACTGTATATTTAAGGATAATTCTGGTGATATTTTTTCTTGTCAACAACGCCCATCAAAAGACCACAACGATCAAGGTATTCTACTAACAGGTATTGTTTGTGTACACAAAACTTGATTTATCTTCCTCCTCTGCACCATAGAGCTCCATTGTTCTCCAAAAATGATTAAAAATCATTGATGACTATGTTTACCTCATGCACACTACTTTTTCACTATTATTCAGAATATGACAATATAGCACATTTGATGCAATCATGTAAACAGTGGAGTCAATTTTGGCCTTATTCCAGCTGTAACATTTTCTGATTCAAACATCTGGGATATGCCAATATTATTTGGGTTTTAGGAGCATTCTTTGGATACAGTGGATTTTCAATGTGCGTCTCAAAGGGCTTTTTACAGCAGTTTGCACCGCACGGCCTCTTGCCTGTTTAGGGTCAGCTCTGTGCGTTGTAAACAAACCACCCAGGCCACAGTTTGTAAAGCTGGGATGGACATGCACGCTCAAGAGAAAAGCTTACATTTCTCGTCGGAAGCAAATAATCACCTATTTTTAAACATTATGAAAGACTTTGCCATAGCAAACTGGAAATTGCGGAATATTCATTTTCATTACCCATATAAACAGCTTCAGCCTTTTTCAGATTAAGGGCAAAAAACTGAATATTTTGTGCATGTAGAGGTTGTCAGTGAGCCACAGTGTTGCACTGATTGATAAGTTCCTTTATTAACATTTGTCTCAGTTCCACATACACTGTTCTGCTGCCCCAAATACTCATTAGAGCGCCATGTGGATGTGGATTAATCCACTGTTGAAAATAATCAAACTATTCCCACCTGTTTGGATTTGCTAAAAGCATCTTTTAAATGAAACTATATATTTGTTTTTAAAGATTTACATGCTCATGTTAAATCCAAAATCTAGTTTACCTGAAATGTGATGCTTTCAGTTGTCTCTCTGTCCAGAGCCGTGGCGTTCTTCACTCTGACCGTCCCATCAGAAGTGATAGAGAAAGGAGCAGATACTGGAAGGATCTGCAAAGTCCCCTTAAATCCTCCCTGGGAAAGATGATCATGTAAGATATTACTTAACTAATTATTACTTCATTTTCCAAATGCGGTTTTCAGTAAAACTTACCTGGTCCAGGTCAGTGACAACGGCTTTGAACAGAACAGCATCAAGAGGAAAATTTTCCTGAAGTGTTAGAGAGTAGTTCGACTTGTCAAACTTTGGAGCATTATCATTCACATCCTCAACAGTGACTGACACCACAGCATCAGCCGTCTTCACACTGTCGTCTGCCTGGGCCGCCTGCAGGGAGAAAATGTTACTCATTAAGACTCATTTGTTTTGTGATGTATTCTGTATATGAACAGTTTCACTTATTCCGCTTAAATCCAAATCCACGTGGTTTGTCAATCTCATATTTTATTTATATATTATGTCCATTGTTACTCACCTAGTCACCACAGCAAATACCTTGTAAGTGTAACAACTACTTAGCAATAAAGCTTTTTCTGATTTCTGATTTGTTGATGTGCATAGTCTTACAGTGCATCAGTTTGTCTGATTATCCTCAACATGTGGAAATAAATTGACCAGAGGTCAGACTGCAACCATGAGTTACATCTGCATTAACAACAATCTGAATTATATTTTTGCAATGAGATGATTTGGTACAGTGGATGTTGTAAATTCATATTCAAGTTACACTTTTGTGAACTTTACAACACTGAATGAAAGCAAACCGAAGTCCACTGAAGGGCTAAGTTATCCTTATAGCTCATTTAGTTTCATACAGTTCTCCACTTTATGTTAATGAAATTTTTGATTTGCTGTCACAGTCTTGGGTGGGTGGTATCAGCGTATCCTTACCTTTTGATGCTGCCAATCACAAAGAAACAAGACCAAATGTTGAGATGTGACCGGCCTTTGACGCTAATTATTGCTGATTTACATGCATTGATGCACTTGCATACTGTTGTATTTCCCAACATCGATGGACTTCAACTCTCTATTCACTGTCCTTACTACTTCTTCTGTCTATCAGGTGCTAATGCTACGTGACTCTTATAAATACCTGGGTAATATGATTGATGACTCCCTGACTTTTAAGCCACATGTGCTGTACCTGGTGAAAAAGCTGAGGCTAAAACTGGGTTTGCATTTTTGAAATAAGTTGTGTTTCTCTTTTAATGTAAAAAGAAGCTTGTTGCCGCCACCTCCGTTATGTCACATTAACCTCCATGAATGATCACAAATTTAAATGTCAGTACCTTTATGCTGACAGAGATCACATTGCTGTTCATCTCCTCTCTGTCTATGGCAGTCACCACAGACACAACTCCAGTGCTGGATTTAATGTTGAAGTTTGTCTGATACTTGTCTGGAGACACTAAACAAACAAAGAGAATGTTAAATATTTAGTCTTTTTATTTAGTGCGATTTGCCTCAAAAGAGCTGAATTCAAAGCTTTTATTTCTTGTCATTTACCTGCACTGATACTGTAAGTTAGAGACACATTGATCCCAGTGTCTCCATCCTGAGCCCTTATCGCCTCTGGCTCTATGGTTCGAAAAGCCCCAATCTGAAATATATAACACACAAGGTTAATTTTACAAATCTGTAGATCAAATAAAAAAAAAACAACACATCTACCTAAAATTGCACTTTCAGATAAAAACATACGGTATTGATAAAAACATAACAATTTAATGACAACTAACTGTTCTTTTTTTGCATAGATTCTTGGGAAAGAAATGTTGGTTGTCATTGTGACTCACCTCATTCTCCGAGATAAGAGCCTGGTACATGTTGTGGCTGAAATAGGGATTCAAATTATCAAAGTCCTCTACGTTAATTAACACAGCGGCCATGTCATTTAACCCCCCGTTATCCTGTAGTGAACAATGGAACAGACAACGCAGATCAATCAAGCACTCATATCCTTCACAGCTGGAAAACGTCAATTAAAAGCAGAGTCCCAATTAGACGCCTGCTCCTTTTACTGGCCTGGTGTGGCTGCATGTTTTTACAAGTAAAGGCAGGTCTCAATTAGACGCCTGGTCTTAGCGCATACAAATATGGACATGCTACACATCGTTAGTTCGGTTGGATTTTTCACACTTTAAACGTTCATTTTACGGAAACAATGAGCACCAAAGTATCATTCATTCAGATTTACCACGATGATATGGTTAACAAAAGAGACAAAAAAAACTTTGTGGTGATTCCCAACCTTTGAAGCGTTCTTAAAGTCAGAACATCTGTCCATTCCATGAGCAGATGTTGTGTGTAAATATTTTCACCCACCTTAGCCGTCACGTTGAAGTTGTACTCTTGGACTACATTGAAGTTCAGACGTCTCTTCAAAATAAGAGCCCCTGAGTTGGTCAACACAAAGTCCTCTGAAGTTGGCTCCTTATGAAAGAAAGTTACCGTCACATTCCTCACAGGATATTGTTCCTCATTATAACACTTGTGGAAGCTCAGAGTGGCTGGCTTTTTATTTTACTTTGTTTTTCCATTTTCCAGTCAAATTATCTCGAGTTTTTTAATCTGAACTGAATGATAGCAGATGTAAGCACAATGACGTTAGCAGTGTGATCAGTCATTTTTTACTTCTTTTTCTGTATGTTTATAGAATTTATAAAAGTCATTTTTTTCTTGTTCTTGTAAGAATCCGTTAGCGAGAGGCAAAAACGCACCTTGACAAAATGAATAATTGTTTAAATAAAGTTATCTTAATTCAATCTAGTTATTGATTTAAATATAATTCTGTGCGTCTGTGTTGCATTTGCAGTAGTTCAGTTTGTTTGTGTTTCATGTATTTGTTGTGTTTTTCATTATTTGCTTGTTTTGTACATTTGCACGTGCAGAGTTTTGAGCTCTACAGAACCAGCCACCAAAGTCTGGTTTCTACAAAGATGCCAAAACAAAATCAGATTTTCTTGTACAAGAAGCCTCTTTTCTTCACTGTTACTCTCACTGCAATGAGCGGTAATATCTTAATATGTTATCATCATGGTTTGGTTTGACAGGATTTAGTTAATATATATATAATCACCTGACTCCACTCTCAGCTTCCACAGTGTAGTGAGAAGCACCATGAATGGATAACCTTTAAAAGTTATCATTTTAACGTTACTTCAGGTGCTCTCTGTAAATACTTCAAGCTGTGCTGTAAATGGAAAGATTCATTGTCGTTTTTCAAATACGGGTTCATCTAATTACCATTGAATATGTCACTAAGTTGTTTTCTATGGTGCTGTCTGCGTCCACAGCTGTCACTCGAAGAACTTCGCTGTCCACAGATTGTGTCTGAAAGAAGAAACGGTTGAGTGAACCCACAGCACATAAACAGCACAAACCAGAGTCACAAAATACTGACACCAAACAAGAATAGTATTCCGATGATTCTGCATATCAAGCCAGTGTACAATTTACATTTAAGGCCTGATACAGATCATGCTGTGTGACAAAATCAAACGGCAAAGCACATTTTATGCAAATAACACCAAACATCGTGTTTTGGTCTTGACACATAAGACTCCTGTGGTAAATTACTGTTGAGTGATGAGAAAATAATGTCTTTAGGCTTCATCTGCAGGAATTTCACAAGAACCCATCCGATCTTTTTTTTTTAACTGTTTCACTTTGGGAATAAATGTTAATCTCACTGACAAGTTAGCCAATCATCAGAACACATCTCTGTGTTTTTTTTACAGGTTGTGTATCTTTTCAGTCTTAAGGACATATGAATATTTCTGCTGCAGAGCCATCAGCTTCAACTTCCTGGCTGTATTGTCAATAAATTCATTTGTGAATATTCTCATTCTGTCGCTGTGGTCCCAGAATATGTCAGATGAACTTATTTATGTAATAATAGAATTTTCTTATAATTTTTAACAGGGAGGGGATGGCCTAATGCACCCAATTACATTACATTGTCATATAATAAAAGGTTTATGAGCATTTAAGGGCACTTTTGCTCCAAATTCTGCTCATTTCTGACCTGGCTGCTGCCACACTTTCCCTTCCCACACCCCATCTGCTGCAGAGAATATTATAGTTTCAAAACCAAACTGCAGAAGTGCCGGACTAAGAAAAAAGGCACAATTACATACCTGTCTGCTTCTTCAGCACCAACAGACAGCACCATGGATTTATCAAAACACAGCACAGTTATATTTCAGAGCCACAGTCGAGGCCATAGATTGCACAAACCTCATTCAGATAAAGGATCACTGTGTCAGGCAGAACAGACTGACATTCAACTAAACAACCCATCTGCCCCTGCACTATCTGCTACTAGAGGATTGAGAGGGCGAAAGGCACACAAGCAGGATGAATTGTGGTAATTTTGCTATTAAGCAGGAGGGCATCCCTCCTCATTCCACTTAAATCACCTACTGATGCAGGGGGTCTACAACCCCTTACTCATGGGTTTTGGTGACTTACCTCAGAGACAGTCTTGCTGTAGAGGTTCTGTGTAAATTTCGGGCTGTGGTCATTGAGATCGTTGATTTTCAGCGTGCGAGTGTTATTGTACTGCAAAGGTAAAAACACACTTTGAAATATTTGGTTTCATAATGTATTGTATACTGCAGCTTTTACATGTTACCCACCTTAATCGGGCCGTCACACATGACAGAGTAATACAAGGTGCTGTCAGTCTGTAAGACATGAACACAGGGAAAGTAAGGTCTGTTGGGACGACTTACAGGATTCAGTGCAAAACTAACACTGAAGATGTCAATATAATTAAAGTATCTTTAAAGCTGGAGTTGATACCCTGCACCCTCCACTGCAGCTCAGCAAAGAAACTGTCCATCAAAAGACAAAGAGAGAATTTTGCACTAAAAGAATAGTGTGGATTTTGTCCACCATCACTTACATGAAATATCTTTAGCATTGAAAGGAAGATCGATTACAGCAACCAAAAACTTTTTCTATGGACACACATGGGCGTGTAAGTATTGCTTTAAGATAGATATAAAAACAAAAAGTGAACCTTTCCTTTAGTGCTACAAAAACACTTTTGTTAAGGTTTTTTGGGGTTAAACGTTTAACAAAGTAAGTGATATTTACCTTTAACCCACAATCCTTCTCTAACCTTAACGAATACCTATATTTACTTTTAAAAAACCTTATTCAAATAAATGAATGGGTAAACTAATGATAAAATGTAATAATGTTTTTATTTATGTTGATAGAAAACACAATCCAGGCGACAAAATGGATTTGTTACACATGAACAGAATATAAACTTTCGGGATTTCACTAACTCACATCTGCCAGTATGTCTGCGTCCAGAGGCGTCTTGGTGCGAACAGTTGCGCTGGTGTCTCCAAGTGTGAAGCTCAGCTCCAGAAACTCCAGGTGTTTGGGGAAGATGTAGGGCACCAGCTTCACACCACTTCCTTCTGTGATCCCTTTCACCACCTCCACATCCCCTGCAGCACCATGAGGGCATTGTGAGAAGGACTGGATAAACATGTCAGCTACGGCCACATAGCACAATTTCTCAGAAACAAATGGGTGGTTATGAAAATGTATCCTAAAGTTGTTTATTAATGATAGTAAAAAGGAATTGTTATTGGAGAATCTGGTCCTGGTATTAACCAGATGGTATGGTGTCACTCAGTGCTATTGTTTTGCACACAAAGCATCTTGCACACCAATAAAAGATGAAAAGCAGAGGGAAGAAATACAATTACATTAATCTGGTTGTGATCTACTGTTAAGCTACAAAAGAAAATAAAGGATGGCCCTGTGGTAAGAGGCCTGCAGGACAAATCTGATCCTGCGGCCAAGGTTTTTGGCCCCGAAATGAAATCTAACTCTTTCCCTTATTGTGCTTCATCAGAACGGGTTTTTCAGAAATCTACTTCAAAATGCAAAATGACCCAGCTGCTGGATGAGGTGACTTTTTGCTATTTTAAATGAATGTTATATCTATCTTACCTGTATATCCTTCATCCACTGCACCCACATGTTGATTGCTACCTGCAACGCAATTTATGTCTGAAGTACCTTGAGGAACAGAAAAAATACAAGACTTCAAAGACTAATTAAGATGCATCACAAACTCTTAGATCTGCACTGGCCTGTGTGTGCACTACTGAACTTCAATAAACTGTTTGTATGACGACCAAATGAAAGGACACACTCAAATGTGTTCTTGAAAGAAGAAGAAGTGGAGTGAAACAGGTGTTACAGTGCATTGACTTTTAAAAATCATGTCCAAAAAAATAGCAACAACTGTCTAATTTACTCTTTATAACTTCAGACAACCATCGTTACCAGACAATGCAGCCAGAATGTTGCTTTATTCAGCTTTATTCAATCTTTTCTCATGTAGAATACTGTTTTACAAACGGGTCACCTACAAATGCAATATAGAAATCTTACATGGGCTTACTTCACCCCCATTAAGTGAATATGTTAACCTGAAATCAACTTGTGGTGGCAGAACTGCAACCAGGGCCTCTTCCAGAGGAGAGTGTGTGGTACCTTACAAAGACGCACAACATTTGGTCAGACTGTATTGTTTGTTAACGGTACTGAGATCTGGAACAACTTACCACCGCATTCAAACTCATTTTAAATGATGGCTCAAGACACATCAACTGTGTGATCACTAATTGAATCTGTACAGTGTGTGTGTGTGTTTATGAGAGTTGTGGGATCATATGGCTGGTTGTATTTTCCCACACTAGATGCAGCACTTTACTGCACTGAATAGCACTTAATTGCATAAACTTTAAACTGCATATCTTAATAACTTGCACTTTACAACATATTTACTTTACAATATTAATTTATATGTGATTTTATTGTGGTGGATTGTATTCTTTATATTGTTTGTTGTACTTTTCTTATATTGACCTCCGTAATGTAATGACCTGCCGGAGGCTACAGATGATAAATATTTATACTGAAATGTCCATTAATATGCCTTGTGCGTTTAAAATAAATAAATACAGTACATAGATTTTTATGTGTGGTGCTCACAACAACTACACTGGTTAAAAATGACAAACACAAGTTATTGTTTCAAGTCTGAAACAAAACTATTTAAAGTACATAAAAATATATTATGTGTATATATTAGTTTTTACCATTGTCAAATTATCTTAAATTCTCATTTGTGTTGTCTTGATCAGCATAAATATAATAATGTGGTTGTGTCTCAGTATATTTAGCATTACACTTTACTGAAAACCATGTTTATTACATCATATTGTCTGAAATGCATTGAGCCATAGATTAATATTTATAAATATAACACTTTTGGGTAGTGTTCTCTTTTTTACATATTGCACCTGACGTTGGACTTAAACTCAAAGAGAGGCAGGATTAAACTAAGATGACAGCATAATTAAAGTTTTAAGCCAGCGTTGTTTAGTCTACGCAGATACAATGCAGACACAAGGTCAAGTCAAGCCACAGAGTATCTGTATCTATCTGTGTTTAGGACAAAAAAACGTGTCTTGGTACTGACACAATCAGCATTATAATATAAGAAAAAATCCAGGGCCCTCACACAGACAGGAAATAGTTCTAATTTTTCTTTCTGTTTACGGTTTTAAATCAAATCTGCGCCGCATTTGTCTTTTTCTAAACTCTAGGAAACATGTCCATTCTGGCCCCACTCACCTATTGGACTTCCCTTAACGACACACGCACAAATGGAGAAAACGAGAAGGAGGCAAATCCGAGTCAAACCAGCGGTGTCCATATTAGCTTGGTTGTCAAAACCTGCAAACCGACACTGAACTGATCACCTGAATCACAGATGTTAAAGAGGCGTCCACAGTTCATCTTGCCCTCCTTCCCAGCAATCCTGTTTTATGGCTGGTTGTAAAATGTTCAGTGGACTTTGCCAAAGAGCAGGGCCATGTTTCATTTCACCTGAAATGGTGTGAACAAATCGTGTTTTAACTTCACATGAGGAGAAATTTTAGAGTTCAGAAGAGAGTTTTGACGTTTTGTGTTTTCCTTCAGTAGATTGTCACATCATTGCGAATGATTTTAAAATGTGTATTGTCTCTTTGAAACAGATTTTAATGTTAAAGGACTTAAATAAACTATTCTAAATGTACACTAATATAGTGAACCTACTTACTGTTAATGAAATTATAAATATTAATATTCGGAAATACTATGTTGTAAAAACAACACTGCGGGGCCACAACGACTCTGTGACCCATCCACCAGTGTGTCACTAAGCAAGACACTTAACCCCTAGTTGCTCCAGAGGCGTGCGACCTCTGACATGTATAGCAATTGTGAGTCACTTTGGATTAAAGCGTCAGCTAAATGAATAAATGTAATATAATAATATTCAATGTGTAATAGTTTCTGCTTCTATTTATTCACTATGTTCATTATTACAATTCTGTTAATAATTTAAATATTGTGCATATCCCTACTACTTTATATATTTTCTTATCCTTATAGTTTTTCTTAATATTTTATATTTATACTTTATATTTATATACTTTATATCTTTAATTACCAACTTTGTTGATATGGCCAAAAATGTTATCTCAATAAAAACATTTCATATCATTCGATATTGATAATTATCACAATATATGTCAAATAATTTTTTCTTTCAAGTTTAAAGGCTGATTTTTGCTCCTGAGTGTAAATTGAAGAAACCAGATGGTTAATTGTGTAGTTAAACTTTACTTTATGGTCAGAATGTGACACTTGATGCCAAACAGTGGATCACTTAACAAATCTGAGGTAGAACATTCAAAATTACTATGATAAAAATTGTTTTTCAACAAATACATGAGTAAAATTAAGTTAAATCTTTTTTTAGTCCCTTTTTGTCAACAAAATAAATATTTTAATAGAAAAATTAAGTGCTAAGTTGTTCGTTATTCAAATTAATTAATACCAAATTTTTATTGACGCCATATTGAACATTTATTATATTGTTATTGAGGAAAATTATATTGCGATAATTATCATTATTGTTTTATATCAGCCCTAACTCTGCCCAAATGAATTGTTTTAGGTATCTCCAAGCATGCAGTTCACACACACACACACACACCAGTTTGGCCAAATGGTCAGGATGTGTCCAGGACGTCCCGACGCCAGTTTTGGGCAAGTTAGTCAGAAATTGTAATATATTACTAGTTACTTATTATTCCTTAAAAAAGTAAAATTATTACTTGGTGAAAAAAGTAAGTAGTTATGTTAATGAATGACATGAATGACTCATCATTCATGCAGCACACCTGGACACACCACCGGTCACTGAACAGATCTCTGCCTCACTGCCACAAACAACTGTCTCCACCTGCTGGCATGTAAAGCCGTCTGCTCCCAGCGTTGTTCCAAAGACTTCTGTTCCTGTCATCATCACGCATAGACCAGTAAACCGAAATGTGCACATCCCACACAGAAATATTAGTAATCTCTTAAGGATTAGGACAACTGCACCAACTCCAGCACCCAGAACAAACACATTTAAAATGGCTCTCTTCAATGTGAGATCACTTTCAAGTAAGACTTTTATCTTAAATGATTTTATCTTGTCTGCAAATCTAGATTTTATGTTTTTAACTGAATCCTGGTTGCAAATGAATGACTATAGCCAGCTAGCTGAACTGTGTCCGCCTCAATATGATTGCTTTAGTCAACCGAGGGTCAGTGGTCGTGGTGGTGGGCTAGTGAGCGTGTATAGGAAAAATTTTAAATGTCATCAAGTACGCTGTGATGAATTTAACTCCTTTGAAG
>NC_060150.1:52845781-52847216 GCF_021292245.1 Micropterus dolomieu | reverse complement strand
GCGCAGTGCTCTGGTGGGGTAGTAAGGTACTATGAGCTCTTTAAGATAAGATGGTGCCTGACCATTAAGAGCTTTGTAGGTAAGAAGAATGATTTTAAATTCTATTCTGGATTTTACTGGAAGCCAATGCAGAGAAGCTAAAACAGGAGAAATGTGATCTCTTTTCCTGGTTCCTGTCAGAACACGTGCTGCCGCATTCTGGATCAGCTGAAGAGTCTTAATGGACTTTTTCGAGCAGCCTGATAATAAGGAATTGCAGTAATCCAGCCTAGAAGTAACAAATGCATGGACTAGTTTTTCTGCATCATTTTTAGACAGGATGTTCCTGATTTTCGCAATATTACGTAGGTGAAAAAAGGCGGTCCTTGAAATTTGCTTAATGTGAGACTTAAACGACATGTCCTGATCAAAGAGAACTCCAAGATTCCTCACAGTGGTGCTGGAGGCCAGGGCGATGCCATCCAGGGAAACTATATCTTTAGATAATGCGTCACGGAGGTGCTTAGGCCCCAGAACAATAACTTCAGTTTTATCTGAGTTTAACAATAGAAAATTACAGGTCATCCAGGTTTTAACATCCTGAAGGCACATTTGAAGTTTAGCTAACTGATGAGTGTCATCTGGCTTGATCGATAGATATAACTGAGTATCATCTGCATAACAATGAAAGCTTATTTCCTGATAATATTGCCTAAAGGAAGCATATATAAAGTGAAGAGGATTGGTCCGAGCACAGATCCTTGAGGAACTCCATGACTAACTTTGGTGTGCATGGAGGACTCATCGTTAACATGTACAAACTGAAATCGATCTGATAAAAAGAACATAAACCAGCTTAGAGCGGTTCCTTTAATGCCAATGAAATGTTCCAGTCTCTGCAATAGGATCTGATGGTCAATGGTATGAAATGCAGCACTAGGTAGGTTAGATATAGGTCTATAGTTGGCTAAAACATCCGGATCAAGTTTGGGCTTTTTCAGAAGAGGTTTAATTACAGCTACTTTAAAGTACTGTGGTACATAGCCTGTTGATAGAGATAGATTGATCATAGTTGGTAAAGATTGAGGGAAGCAAAACAGTCTAAACATGTATCTGGTTCTACAGCTGTTTCTAAGGTTCCTGAGTTAAGAGATAAGTCGGTGCCAGTTGAGGGCAGGTCTTGGTGAATTTTGTCTCTAATAGCTAGAATTTTATCATTAAAGAAGCTCATGAAGTCGTAACTACTGAGAGCTGTGGGAATACTTGGCTCAATAGAGCTGTGACTCTCTCTCAGCCTGGCTACAGTGCTGAAAAGAAACCTGGGGTTGTTCCTATTTTCCTCTATTAATGACGAGTAGTACGCTGCTCTGGCATTACGGAGGGCCTTCCTATAAGTTTTAAGACTATCTTGCCAAATTAAACGAGAATTTTCCACTTTGGTGGAACGCCAATTCCT
>NC_060150.1:52843529-52845761 GCF_021292245.1 Micropterus dolomieu | reverse complement strand
GGCATGCATGGAGGACTCATCGTTAACATGTACAAACTGAAATCGATCTGATAAATAGGACTTAAACCAGCTTAGAGCGGTTCCTTTAATGCCAATGAAATGTTCCAGTCTCTGCAATAGGATCTGATGGTCAATGGTATCAAATGCAGCACTAAGATCTAATAAAACCAGTACAGAGACAAGTCCTTTGTCTGATGCAATAAGGAGGTCATTAGTAATTTTCACCAGTGCTGTCTCTGTGCTATGATGAGCTCTAAATCCTGACTGAAAATCCTCAAATAAACTATTGCTCTGTAGAAAGTTACACAGCTGTTTAGCAACTGCTTTCTCCAGAACCTTAGAGAGAAATGGAAGGTTAGATATAGGTCTATAGTTGGCTAAAACATCCGGATCAAGTTTGGGCTTTTTCAGAAGAGGTTTAATTACAGCTACTTTAAAGTACTGTGGTACATAGCCTGTTGATAGAGATAGATTGATCATATCTAGTATAGAGGTGCTGACTAAGGGTAAAACATCTTTAAGCAACCTAGTCGGGATGGGGTCCAAGAGGCAGGTTGATGGTTTAGATGAAGAAATTATTGAACTTAGTTGGTAAAGATTGAGGGAAGCAAAACGGTCTAAACATATATCTGGTTCTACAGCTGTTTCTAAGGTTCCTGAGTTAAGAGATAAGTCGGTGCCAGTTGAGGGCAGGTCTTGGTGAATTTTGTTTCTAATAGCTAGAATTTTATCATTAAAGAAGCTCATGAAGTCGTAACTACTGAGAGCTGTGGGAATACTTGGCTCAATAGAGCTGTGACTCTGTCAGCCTGGCTACAGTGCTAAAAAGAAACTTTGGGTTGTTCCTATTTTCCTCTATTAATGACGAGTAGTACGCTGCTCTAGCATTATGGAGGGCCTCCCTATAAGTTTTAAGACTATCTTGCCAAATTAAACGAGAATTTTCCAGTTTGGTGGAACGCCAATTCCTCTCAAGTTTCCGCGATATTTGCTTTAATTTGCGAGTTTCAGTATTATACCATGGAGCTAACGTCTTTGTTTTAGTATTTTCTTTTTAAGAGGGGCTACAGAGTTGAGTGTCATTCGCAGCGAGCCTGCAGCACTATCAACAAGATGATCGATTTGGGAGGTACTGAAATTAGCATAGGAGTCCTCCGTTACTATGTGACTAGATAATGAATTTAGAGCTGATGGAATCGCATCCTTAAATTTAGCTACAGCACTATCAGACAGACATAGATCATTGACTGCTTATTTATTCAGTCTATTAAGGGTGTTTCTTTTATTTATTTTCTTCGTATTTTGCAAAATCAAGTTGTAGTTGAAGATGGTCAACCTCATAAATAGTACTATTTATCTTTCTTTTCTTTTTTAGACGGGTAGAGGGGATGTTCATTGTACATGACTTCTGAACCCTTTACTGTCACAGTTGTTTTAGTTCTGTTATCAGGGTTTATGCAAGATTTTTATAAATATAAATATGTGTCATAACACTCTTTCCGAGCGACTAGTCTGACACGCCCTCAAAAACACCTGTGGAAAATCAGTGAGCTGCAGCACACCTCTCCTCTCCCTTCCAAACAATAGCTACCCACCAGGCAGTGGACATAAAGTTGTTACTGTGATGTAGAGACAGAGCTCAGTTAAAACTTTATTGATGAAAGATACTTTTGTTACAGATTAATAACTCACCACTCTGAAACTCTTACTCCAATCCATATTGCCAAGCTGTTGCCATCTTTTCGCTGACCGGCCTTTCTCTGCTTCTTATTGGCTATTACCGGCCTTTAAATGACCCGCCCTTCTCTGCTTCTGATTGGCTAGTAGTCCTTTACTAGGAACTGCGCATGTGCAACTCCTAATAAAGATAATATAGAGACAAGATATATCACTCCATAGCTAAAACGAAGCCTTCAACACAGGGTGAAAAGAGGAGCTGTAGCAATGTGCAGTATGGCAATATGGTGTTTTTTTGAAAATGAAACCATGTAAACCTGTTCTGGTACAACCGATGAATAGGATTTTGAACCTGAAAATGAGCATAATACCACCTCTTTAAAACAAAACACTGGGCTGTGTTTTGATTTTCCCTTTCTAAAAGTCAGCCTGTTTCTGACAGGTCTATGATCAGAGCCCCCTTGCATCTATCAAACTTCTGTTCTGTATCAACTGATCAGACATATCGGTAACATTTTTTGTGTATCCTTCGACAGGTATAGACCAAGCTACAAT
>NC_060150.1:52842950-52843509 GCF_021292245.1 Micropterus dolomieu | reverse complement strand
TTAAAACAGTGAGTCGGTTCATGAACACTCTGAGAGAAGCCAGTGGAATCTAACAGAGAGATAAACGCAGTACTGAAGCTGTCATTCTCAACGTCCACATGAATATTAAAATCCCCTACAATAATAACTTTGTCCGTTTTAAGGACTAAAGTTGACAAAAACTCTGCAAATTCAGAGAAGAATTCAGAATACGGGCAAGGTGCTCGGTACACTATAACGAAGAGAATTGGTTGCAGTGATTTCCAACTTGGGTGCGAAAGACCAAGAACAAGGCTTTCAAATGAGTTATAGTTTAGTTTAGGTTTAGAGCTGATTAGTAGGCTAGAGTGGAAGATAGCTGCAACTCCACCTCCTCGGCCTGTGCCTCGAGGAATGTGAGTATTAATATGACTGGGAGGGGTGGATTCATTTAGGCTAACATATTCTCCATCACCCAGCCAGGTTTCAGTAAGACAAAATAAATCAATATCATAATCTGATATTAGTTCATTTACTAGTACACCTTTAGAAGAGAGAGATCTGATGTTTAAGAGTCCACATTTAACTCTCCTATTCGTTT
>NC_060150.1:52841408-52842850 GCF_021292245.1 Micropterus dolomieu | reverse complement strand
ACAGGTCCTAATTATGGCAATGGAAATAATTTAAATGTAGGAGGTGTTGTATCTGTCCAAAGTGGGCTTGGTAGCAATAATGGAAATGCTGGTTCTAATACAGGTGAAAGTGTCTCCCCATCACAAACAGGTCCTAATTATGGCAATGGAAATAATTTAAATGTAGGAGGTGTTGTATCTGTCCAAAGTGGGCTTGGTAGCAATAATGGAAATGCTGGTTCTAATACAGGTGAAAGTGTCTCCCCATCACAAACAGGTCCTAATTATGGCAATGGAAATAATTTAAATGTAGGAGGTGTTGTATCTGTCCAAAGTGGGCTTGGTAGCAATAATGGAAATGCTGGTTCTAATACAGGTGAAAGTGTCTCCCCATCACAAACAGGTCCTAATTATGACAATGGAAATAATTTAAATGTAGGAGGTGTTGTATCTGTCCAAAGTGGGCTTGGTAGCAATAATGGAAATGCTGGTTCTAATACAGGTGAAAGTGTCTCCCCATCACAAACAGGTCCTAATTATGGCAATGGAAATAATTTAAATGTAGGAGGTGTTGTATCTGTCCAAAGTGGGCTTGGTAGCAATAATGGAAATGCTGGTTCTAATACAGGTGAAAGTGTCTCCCCATCACAAACAGGTCCTAATTATGGCAATGGAAATAATTTAAATGAAGTAGGTGTGTCCTCCTCCCAAAGTGGGCTTGATAGCAATAATGGAAATTATGGTTCTGATACAGGTGAAATTGTCTCCCCATCACAAACAGATGAAGATTATGGCAATGGAAATTTTGATTTTAAAACAGGTGGCAGAAAACCAAGTGGCAGTAGCATTAGTAAAAACACAAAAGAGGAGAGGAGCAACAGAGGAAAAGGCAGCGGAATGAGCAAACGCAAAGGAGGAAAAGGCAGAGGAATGAGGAAACGCAAAGGAGGAAAAGGCAGAGGAATGAGGAAACGCAAAGGAGGAAAAGGCAAAGGAATGAGGAAACGCAAAGGAGGAAAAGGCAAAGGAATGAGAAAACGTAAAGGAGGAAAAGGGAGAGGAATGAGGAAACGCAAAGGAGGAAAAGGCAAAGGAATGAGGAAACGCAAAGGAGGAAAAGGGAGAGGAATGAGCAAACGCAAAGGAGGAAAAGGCAAAGGAATGAGAAAACGTAAAGGAGGAAAAGGCAAAGGAATGAGGAAACGCAAAGGAGGAAAAGGGAGAGGAATGAGCAAACGCAAAGGAGGAAAAGGCAAAGGAATGAGAAAACGTAAAGGTGGAAAAGGGAGAGGAATGAGGAAACGCAAAGGAGGAAAAGGCAAAGGAATGAGGACACGCAAAGGAGGAAAAGGGAGAGGAATGAGCAAACGCAAAGGAGGAAAAGGCAAAGGAATGAGAAAACGTAAAGGTGGAAAAGGGAGAGGAATGAGGAAACGCAAAGGAGGAAAAGGCAAAGGAATGAG
>NC_060150.1:52840785-52841388 GCF_021292245.1 Micropterus dolomieu | reverse complement strand
AGGAATGAGGAAACGCAAAGGAGGAAAAGGCAAAGGAATGAGAAAACGTAAAGGAGGAAAAGGGAGAGGAATGAGCAAACGCAAAGGAGGAAAAGGCAAAGGAATGAGAAAACGTAAAGGAGGAAAAGGGAGAGGAATGAGGAAACGCAAAGGAGGAAAAGGGAGAGGAATTAGTAAACGCAAAGGAGGAAAAGGGAGAGGAATGAGCAGGGGCAAAGGAGGAAAAGGGAGAGGAATGAGGAAACGCAAAGGAGGAAAAGGGAGGGGAATGAGGAAACGCAAAGGAGGAAAAGGGAGAGGAATGAGCAAACGTAAAGGAGGAAAAGGGAGAGGAATGAGCAAACGTAAAGGAGGAAATAGGAGAGGAATGAGGAAACGCAAAGGAGGAAAAGGGAGAGGAATGAGCAGACGCAAAGGAGGAAAAGGGAGAGGAATGAGGAAACGCAAAGGAGGAAAAGGGAGAGGAATGAGCAGGGGCAAAGGAGGAAAAGGGAGAGGAATGAGTAGACGCAAAGGAGGAAATAGGAGAGGAATGAGGAAACGCAAAGGAGGAAAAGGCAAAGGAATTAGTAAACGCAAAGGAGGAAAAGGGAGAGGAATGAG
>NC_060150.1:52839938-52840765 GCF_021292245.1 Micropterus dolomieu | reverse complement strand
AAAGACATGAGCAAACGCAAAGGAGGAAAAGGGAAACACATGAGCAAACGCAAAGGAGGAAAAGGGAGAGGAATTAGTGAACGCAAAGGAGGAAAAGGGAAAGACATGAGCAAACGCAAAGGAGGAAAAGGGAGAGGAATTAGTAAACGCAAAGGAGGGAAAGGGAAAGGAATTAGTGAACGCAAAGGAGGAAAAGGGAAAGATATGAGCAAACGCAAAGGAGGAAAAGGGAGAGGAATTAGTGAACGCAAAGGAGGAAAAGGGAAAGACATGAGCAAACGCAAAGGAGGAAAAGGGAAAGACATGAGCAAACGCAAAGGAGGAAAAGGGAAACACATGAGCAAACGCAAAGGAGGAAAAGGGAGAGGAATTAGTGAACGCAAAGGAGGAAAAGGAAAAGACATGAGCAAACGCAAAGGAGGAAAAGGGAGAGGAATTAGTAAACGCAAAGGAGGGAAAGGGAAAGGAATTAGTGAACGCAAAGGAGGAAAAGGGAAAGATATGAGCAAACGCAAAGGAGGAAAAGGGAGAGGAATTAGTGAACGCAAAGGAGGAAAAGGGAAAGACATGAGTAAACGCAAAGGAGGAAAAGGGAGAGGAATGAGTAGACGCAAAGGAGGAAAAGGGAGAGGAATGAGTAAACGCAAAGGAGGAAAAGGGAGAGGAATGAGCAGGGGCAAAGGAGGAAAAGGGAGAGGAATGAGTAGACGCAAAGGAGGAAATAGGAGAGGAATGAGGAAACGCAAAGGAGGAAAAGGCAAAGGAATTAGTAAACGCAAAGGAGGAAAAGGGAGAGGAATGAGCAGGGGCAAAGGAGGAAAAGGGAG
>NC_060150.1:52820261-52839918 GCF_021292245.1 Micropterus dolomieu | reverse complement strand
GAAAAAACATGAGCAAACGCAAAGGAGGAAAAGGGAGAGGAATTAGTAAACGCAAAGGAGGGAAAGGGAAAGGAATTAGTGAACGCAAAGGAGGAAAATGGAAAGATATGAGCAAACGCAAAGGAGGAAAAGGGAGAGGAATTAGTGAACGCAAAGGAGGAAAAGGGAAAGACATGAGAAAACGCAAAGGAGGAAAAGGCATCGGAATTAGTAAACGCAAAGGAGGAAAAGGCATCGGAATTAGTAAACGCAAAGGAGGAAAAGGTACCGGAATTAGTAAACGCAAAGGAGGAAAAGGCACCGGAATTAGTAAACGCAAAGGAGGAAAAGGGAGAGGAATGAGCAAACGCAAAGGAGGAAAAGGCACCGGAATTAGTAAACGCAAAGGAGGAAAAGGTACCGGAATTAGTAAACGCAAAGGAGGAAAAGGAAAAGGAATTAGTAAACGCAAAGGAGGAAAAGGCACCGGAATTAGTAAACGCAAAGGAGGAAAAGGAAAAGGAATTAGTAAACGCAAAGGAGGAAAAGGCAGAAGAATGATCAAACATGGGAGAGGAATGGGCAAACGTAAGGGAGGAATGAGCAGGCAAGGACGAAAGGGAAAACGTTGAGGGGGGGGGGGGCAGATGAAAGGGTGGCAAAGAGTAGCTAGAGCTGTGACTAAGGTCAAACTGATTTGTTAGAACATGAGAAAAAAATCCACAGCAGGACCTCAACTAAGGCAGATGCCATAATGTGTACCAAGTTAGTTTAGCCTATTAGCATGCTAATATTTGCTGTTTAGCTTTAAACTTATGGACAGCTAAGTGCTGATGGTAAATATAATTAGTTTAGCAGGTTTTTGCCAAAGAATTGGACACATCCTCTTTGGAGCACCATGAACATCTGTTCAAAAATGCATTCCAATGCATGTTGAGATATTTCATTCTAGACCAAAGTAGTGCACTAACACATCGATGCTGCTGTCATGGCTAAAAATCCATCAATAATATAACAAGCTAATTAAAATGTATATTAAAAATATAAAAACATATACCTCTCCACACCTCTATGCACTATTGTTTCTATTATTTTTACATTAACCCTATTACTTTTTAAACTGAGGAACCCTTATAGCCTACAAGATGATCTTCTAGTGGACTATTAAGCTCACATTCACACCTGTATTGTATTTTAATCTATTGTATTTTAATTAAAGATGTGTTGGAGAAATACAAATTGAAAAAGAAATAGAACCTTCAATGAAAAATAAAATTGAACAAACAGCATTTTTCTTTATGCTTCGGAAGAAGGAATAAAAAGAAAAAAATTTGTCTAATCTCTGACTGCTGTCAAAGGCAAACCATGTGTTTAAGTTCTCCGCTGCGTTTGATGGTTAGGATCCTCTTAAGACCCAGAGTCACTTTAAATTTAGATTCTACATCTAACCAAGCATTTTTTCTTCACAATTTATACTTTTGTTAAACTTAAGATGTTTGTATTTTAACCTGAAATTAAGAAAGAATTTGGCTTAATTATCCCCAGTATTTACTTGTATTATTGTACTCTATGCTACTGTAAATCATTAATCTGTTTTCTGATTAAAGCTTGGCTCAGCATCCATTTTGCTCCGTCTGTGTCATTTTGGTAACTGAATAACAATACTACACTATTATGTTTTACATAGTTTGGTCATTTTAAGCCAAACAGAACAACCCAATTTACATCATTATTATGCATTACGCATTAACACAAACGTAACATATAAAAATTATTATTAATATTTTTTATTTAACAGAATTTAACAGTCTCACAGCCTGGGAGAAGCTGCTGCTCTGCAGTCTGGTGGTATGACAGCATCTCTTGCTTTGTGTTGTGTTGTAAAAGTTAACAAGAACATGGGAATTTAGCCTTCTTGAGTTTCCTTAAGAGTTTTCTACGCTAACGTGGAGATGTGAGATGAACATGTCAGGTTCTATGTGATGCAGAGCACACAGCCACAACTGGGGTCTATTTGTAAGGCAGTCCAATATCCAGCTGCAGAGTGTGGGACTCAAGCTCAGAGTGTTGAGTTTCATGGGAGAGATTGTTTAATGCTGAGATGAAATCCACAAACACCATTTTGATGAAGGTGTTGTTTATCTCAAGGTGATGGCATCGTCTGTGGGTCTGTTGGGCCTGAAAGCAAACTAGTGAGGGTGTCAACACTTTTCAGGGTAGAAACTACCTTTCAGTCAATAAGTAGAAGCTGCTATCACTTTTTGGCAAGTGAAATACTGCATGCTATGGGTTGCATTGGCCATTTAAAGGTATTTTAATAGGTTTAACTGGATTGGTTGGTACACAGCAAGTAAAATAATGCAGAGTCATAAGGATAGTTGCAAAAGAGATCATGTCTTTATTTTATATATAACTCAGCAGTAAGTCATGTTAATTATAGGCTACAGTCTGTTTTCCAAATATAAACAAGGATATTAGTCATAAATATTCCAAAAACATAATCCATCGGCAACAACAGGCTTCTATTATTGCCTATAATCACATAAATGTCCGGCCTGATTACGCTATAAACGGCAAACACTTATTTAGCCACAATTGTGATTATTCCATTAAAAGAAACTGTAAAGTTTCACAAAGGCATACCTTTGCTATTACCACGGACATAAAGTGATGTTTATTTGTACGATATTTGTGTTTGACCCGATTGCAGCCGTAGTCCTAAAGAGACTGGGCGATACAGCTTTAACATACTGCGTATGCTCCCACGGAATGCAGACAACAGTTTTCGACACCTGTGTTTGTTGTCCTCTCTCACATGTGGCTGTGTGCAGCAGATACGTAATATGTGTTATGTAGGTAGGTTATAGGTAACCCAGGGAGGGGAATAACAGCAAGCTCATCAGACATAAAGATAACATACTAAAGATAACCATTGTTCATGAGTCCCGCACCTTGAGTCCAAGTCAAGTCTGAAGTCTTTTGAGGACGAGTCTCAAGACCTAAGCGCAATTCAAATCTCAAACTCTAGTCCCCTTCTCTGAGTGATCCACTGTTTGGTATCAAGTGTTGACCAGAAAGAAGAGTTTAAAACACAATTAACCATCAGGTTTCTTCAAATTTCACTCTGGAGCAAAATATTTGCCTTTAAACTCGAAAGATATAACAATTTGATATTTATGTGATAATTATCGATATCGAAAGATATAAAAAAAATTTGGCCATTTCGTCCAGCCCTAATTTACATATAAAAACTGATCTCTTGATTCCTATTGTAACTGACCGGTTGGAGTAATTTAAATTTTTTTATTTTTATTTTCTGCCACTAGGCTAAACCCATGCAAGACTGTAGATCAGTGGTCTGCAATAGGCGGCCTGCGGGCCAGAACCGGCCCGCCAGAAATAATATCTAGCCCGCCGTCAGATTGCTTTGATAGCAGAAAAATAAAAATTAAATAAATAAATAGTGGCTGGTGCTGAAATAGATCTCAGTCATGACAGATACAAAGCAAGGCAAGGCAAGTTTATTTGTATAGCACATTTCAACAAGGCAATTCAAATTGCTTTATGTGAAATAGAAAATAAAAACAGGATTAAAAATAATAATAATAATAAACAGTGTAAAACAGGATAGTAAAAGTTACAGTGCAGTGTACAATCAGGGTTAAATGAGTTAAATGGAAAATAATAACAGGCTGAGAGGTTGATCAAATAATAGAGTTACAATTATTTTGAAAAGAGAATAAACAGAGAAGTACACTTAATCTACTCTCTCTAACTAGTCTGTACGGTGTAGCTACACCGTAGGCTACGCACGTCGCTAGGCATTTATACTTGTGCATCTGTGTGTCCATCAATCTGCAATTACACTGCAATTACCCCAAACGCTAGTCGGCAGTAGCGCTAAGGTATCCACTGTGTTGACTTTTGCCCGCCGAGCACGCTAATTTCTGGTTTAGCCCTCCGTGAATGGGGAAAAAATTGTATACGTGCGGCTGGTATAGCCTTTTCAAATGTTATCGACCAAGTGGATCATATTCTGATAGTGAAACAAGTCCTTTTGCTCAGTTTGTGACGGTCAAATATATTGATCCACCGTGTTACAGCCACCATTTTGGCCACTAGTAAAAGTTACTTCAAAGCACGGGCACTTCCTGTCGGCTCGGAGGCATTGCGACGCTACCCTGCCGACCAATCACAGTGCTTACGCTTCAACGTGTAGTTACATTTTTGAGGAGGTGCACGTCAGGCTATGCCATAGGTCACAGCATAGGGTAGGGAGCTACGCAGAGGGTACGCTGTTGATTTGACGCAGAAGTATAAATTGCACATAACAAAGCCAAAACAAAGGAAACTGCCAGTCTTAAGGTTAACACCCTTGGGAAGCGGAACAAGGTGTGTATAGTTTGTCTGTGTGCAGCTGCTGCTGGAGGGAAGTTGTTCAAGTTGTTTATCTGTGTAGTATTAAAGAAGAGACATTTACCTTTTATGTATTGATTAAATGTGGGTTTTAAATGTTATTGTCTATATAATTCAATTCAATTTTATTTATATAGCACCAAATCACAACAACAGTTATCTCTGAGCGCTTTTCATAAAAGAGCAGGTCTAGACAGGTCTAAAATCTGGATCAAGGTTGGGCTTTTTCAGAAGAGGTTTAATTACAGCTACTTTAAAGTACTGTGGTACATAGCCTGTTGATAGAGATACATTGAGCATATCTAGTATAGAAGTGCTGACTAAGGGTAAAACAGCCTGGTCAGGATGGGGTCTAAGAGGCAGGTTGATGGTTTCGAAAGAAATTATTGAAGTTAGTTGGTAAAGATTGAGGGAAGCAAAGCAGTCTAAACATACATCTGGTTTTACAGCTGTTTCTAAGGTTTCCGAGATTGGAGATAAGTCGGTGTCAGGTCTTGGTGAATTTTGTTTCTAATAGTTAGAATTTTATCATTAAAGAAGCTCATGAAGTTGTAACTACTGTTACCTATGGGAATCATAGAGCTGTGACTCTCTGTCAGCCTGGCTACAGTGCTGAAAAGAAACCTGGGGTTGTTCCTATTTTCCTCTATTAATGACGAGTAGTACGCTGCTCTGGCATTACGGAGGGCCTTCCTATAAGTTTTAAGACTATCTTGCCAAATTAAACGCGAATTTTCCAGTTTGGTGGAACGCCAATTCCTCTCAAGTTTCCGCGATATTTGCTTTATTATTGCTTAATTTGCGAGTTTCAGTATTATACCATGGAGCTAACCGTCTTTGTTTTATTATTTTCTTTTTTAGAGGGGCTACAGAGTCGAGTGTCATTCGCAGCGAGCCTGCAGCCCTATCAACAAGATGATCGATTTAGGAGGGACTGAAATTACCATATGAGTCCTCTGTTACTTTGTGAGTTGATAATGAATTTAGAGTTGATGGAATCGCGAGACAGACATCTTGTATAAAAATTTCTGTCCAATGGCGTGTAGTTCAGCAATACAAGCTCAAAAGTTATCAAACAGTGGTCGGATAAAGAGGGATTCTGTGGAAACACCACTAAATGTTCAATTTCAATACCACATACCAGAACAAGGTCGAGGGTGTGGTTAAAACAGTGAGTCGGTTCATGAACACTCTGAGAGAAGCCGATGGAATCTAAGAGAGAGATAAACGCAGTACTAAAGCAGTCATTCTCAACGTCCACATGAATATTAAAATCCCCTATAATAATAACTTTGACCGTTTTAAGGACTAAAGTTGACAAAAACTCTGCAAATTCAGATAAGAATTCAGAATATGGACCAGGTACAGTATAACAAAAAGAATTGGTTGCAGTGATTTCCAACTTGGGTGTGAAAGACTAAGAACAAGGCTTTCAAATGAGTTATAATTTAGTTTAGGTTTAGAGCTGATTAGTAGGCTAGAGTCGAAGATAGCTGCAACTCCACCTCCTCGGCCTGTGCCTCGAGGAATGTGAGTATTAATATGACTGGGAGGGGTGGATATATATAGTTGTATAGTGTAATGATAGTTTAATTTGTGTATTTAATTAGGTTTATTGTTATTGCAGTCTGATTTTAGCCCAAGTAATGTGTATGAAAGTTTTTCTATATTTTTCTATACTTTATAGTTTTCACAATGCTTACAATGGTATTGGACAAGGATGAACTGAAATAAATAAATAAACTGTAAAAGGCATCAGTCGAGACTCTCTGCATCTTGCTTTACCCACCGAGGGCAGATACACCTATCCTGCCCGATCCTATTGACTTTTTTTTCTTTCCCTGTCCCGTGATGTATAGTGAAATTATTAGTATTTCCCACAGGAATCCTGTGACCCACAGGTTTCTCGAAAAAATGTCAGCCCCCACCCTGCAGTTCCTTTTCTGACATTGACGAATAAAGGGACAGTCTAAAATATCTAATATCTAAATGAACTTAACCGCTGACACTTTGTAAAATCTATTTGCATGGCCCATCAACTAACTAATTTTCTAAAATTCAACTATTTGCTTGTTTCTCTCTAAAGACTTTGTTCCTTTAATTTATCCCATTAGTATTTGATGAACTCTGACCTCCTGTCGTTGTTCCCAGATACATGACGGAAAATGTATTAATGAATATAAATACATTACTTACTACCACTACAATCTATAGGTTTCTGTTTCTACATGTAGTTCTAATTTAGCTATAATTGTTCATTTTGTCATTTCTATTTCTCTGATCATGAGCTGGACAAATGAAGGTCTGTTTCAGTGTCACTCTAACATCCTTACTCCCACTTCACCGAACACAAACCTGAAAGTCAGATTCTACACTCATGTAAAAGTATCATAACCACTCTGTGACTTGCACGCCCTGCATTTTTTACACTAAAGTAATGAGCCACATAACGTGAAATACCTGTGTGGGTGCACAGGGCTGTTAATCCACCCAAAGAATTCTATTGATGATGTTTCCTCAATCATGAAATTCCATTTCAGGATCTCACTAACTCTTGACACTTTGGATCTCTGACTTCTTGACAAAAACCAAGCGTAAGTACGTTTTATTTCTGTTGTTCCTGTTGTATTGTGGCAAAATTTCAGACCGTGACCGTTTACATTTAGCTGCTATCTCTTGTGTCCACCGGTATATAACTTAATTAACTTGTTGTCTGAGGAGTGCCCGCATGAGGGTACATACTAAACAAAATCATGTACATTTTAGTTCAAGTGTCTCTATTCATCTACCGAGTACAGTCTTGTCTTAGGAGTAAAATAGGACTAAAAAAACATAGAGTAGAGACGCTGACCAAACAAAAATTCTCTTTATTAGTTAATTGATGAAGTATAGCATATATATATAATAATATTAATATATAATATATGTATTATATTATTTTAATGTTACTTGATTAAATACGAGCCTACTGATAAGATTATCTGTAAAATTCATGTAGGCATCATAAATTTTACTGTAATTTAATTATCCAGAGGGAGGCAATCTGTGATGCTTCACTCAACCTTGAGAGATGACAGCCCTTTGATGTCGGTGTGTTTTAACTATTTAACTTGAAATCCTCTGGATTAAATTCACAAAAACCTTTATGGACGTGCAGCCAACAAAACCACTTGTTTGATATGATGGGCAGCCACCTAATACAATCTGAATTTTCCTAAAGCATCTATGAACATATTCTTTACAATTAAACAAAGATAAAACTGAAGTTATTGTTTTTGGAGCCAAGGAAGAATGATTAAGTCAGTGCTCAGCTTTAATCGGTAATGTTAAAAACCACAAACCAAGCCAGAAATCATGGTGTAGTCATGGACTCAGACCTGAATTTGAGGAGCAACACTAAGACAATTACAGGACCTGGAAAAACTTGTCCATGCATTTATCTTCAGTCGACTCGACTGCTGTAACAGTGTCCTTACAGGGCTCCCTAAAAAAATCCATCAGACAGCTGCAGCTGATTCAGAACGCTGCTGCTCGAGTCCTCACTAAGAGCCAGATCTCATCACTCCAGTTCTGAGGTCTTTATATTGGCTTCCTGTGTGTCAACAAATTGATTTTAAAATCCTGATGTTGGTTTATAAAGTTGGTATATTACATTTCTGATCTTCTGCTTTATTTATGAACCATCCAGACCTCTCAGGTCGTCTCGGGCAGGTCTGCTTTCTTTTCCCCAGAGTCAAAACTAAACGAGGAGAAGCAGCGTTCAGTTTTTATGCTCCATATATCTGGAACAAAATTGCAGGTCTGCTGAAACTCTCAGTTCTTTTAACTTTTCTTTTTCCACTGCCTTTAATTATTAGATTGATAACTTACACTGCACTGTAACTTTTACTGTCCTGTTTTCTTTTTCTTTGTTTTTTGGTATTAATACTATTTAAAAAGCTTAGAGTGCTCTTTTGATTCTACCATCGCACAAGGCTGATCCTCAGTTAACAGGGCCGAGTAGAATTAAAAGGATTAGAGTCCCTGTTTTTTCCACTGTTAACTTGTTGACAGGGGCCGCTGTCAACCGCTTTTACCAGAGTTTGTAGAGTGGACAATCTGGATTTACAGTGACGACTGTATCTAAGGAAGGGTCAGTCTCCTTAGAGTTAGAGTCAGCGGCTTTGGTGCGCCTGTCAGGTTGGACAAGGATATAAACGCTAAGGGAAATCCCAAGGAGGAGGAGTATGTGTATACATAAATCAGTGGTGTTGCCTTAATGTCTCCATTATGCTCAGCTGACATTGAACTGTCATCGGTCTCGGTCCGTCCTTTTTACCTCCCCAGGGAGTTTCCCCAGCTATTTGTGACAGTGGTGTATATACACCCAAAAGCAAACGCCCAAATCGCTGCTGACACTATCTGCAGAGTGACTCAAAGACTTCAGTCCCTTCCCCGATTCCCCCTGTTTTTTAATGGGAGATTTTAACAACTGTAAACTTACAAAATCACTGAATCTTTCCCAGTATGTTAACTGCCTGACAAGAAAAAATAAGACTCTAGACTTGTGTTATGGTTCTATAAAAGAAGCATACAAGGCTTCTTCTTATAAACTAAACTCCAAATAAACTTGCCTTGCAAATAATTAGTGGGAGTAACACAAGAGCTGCTTATTATTGGAGGAAGTAGCCTAAGCCTTTATATAGAGGGAGACCTGTGCCTCATGTGTAAAGCCAACATACCTGTTTTATCCACCTATAGTTTCTCTGTCCCTCCTAAAATCAGAAGCACATACAAACTACGTTGTAAAAATTTATATTTGAATGTAGAACACAGTATTTAATAGAAATGATAAATGCCGTGTGTGAACACCTGCAGACAACATACTGTCTTATACTTATTTCTTATCCTCTGGATGATGATGCTGTAAAACGCTCAATCAATAAACCTCATCTGTGTGCAGATGGCTTACCTGATCTGGCTGGCAGTGGTGCTGGCTGTCTCCCTGTTGCTGTTGCTGTTGCTGTGTGCATTTCTGAACCAAAACAGGTGTGCTGTGAACCATGACTGGCTTCCTGTGGACCAAAACCCGCCCCCTGTGGATCAAAACTGGCCCCCTGTGAACCAAAACTGGCTGCCTGTGGACCAAAATCCGCCCCCTGTGGATCAAAACAGACATTCTGTGGACATAAACCGGCTTGCAACAATTTTAAATGGCATCTTGAGAGAGTGAGACTTTAATTCTGCCTACCTACAGATATTCAATTGACTGTATATAAATTCATTATACAAAGGAAACAGACAAGTAATCCTCACAGCTGAGAAGCATTTTTACTTGGAAAATGACTGAAAGAATTTATCTATTATCAAAAAGGTTGCTGATTAACATTGTCAGCCTAATTGATTAATTGACTAATCATTGCAGCTCTGACCAACTGGTTTCCAAATGCCTTTAAAATTCTGTGCTGGTACTGCAGTTTCTGCTGCTTTTAGCATTTTATTACATTGCATTTATCTGATGCTTTTATCCAAAGTGGCTTACAATTGCTAATTATATCAGAGGTCGCACGCCTCTGGAGCAACAAGGGGTTAAGTGCCTTGCTCAGGGACACACTGGTAGATGTTTCACATTGAGGAATTGAACCCGGGTCTCTCACAACAAAGGCATGCATTTTATCCACTGCACCACCACCCACTGTAGCAGTACAATAAGATGATAAAATAATATTTTTATTAAATGTGATCAAAATATCAGATGATTTGATGTACATGATATTTACTTTGTCTGTTTCCTAGGTACAGAACAGATGGCATGTTCTGTCTGACTGTAAGGATCCCAGACAACCAGAACCAGGACCTGGACCAAATTCTTCAGCAAGTCTTTGACAGTGATCCTGGTGACATTGTGATTAATACGATCAACAGTAACCAGGTGTACATTGGCAACAGGGTGGTTGCAGCCAAAGTTCTGCCACGGGCCAATGGAGGAGCTGATCACGCAGAGTCACGTGTTGTGGACTACCTGGACCACTTGTTCAGGCCTAATAACAATGATAATGACTTGTTGCTTTTCTATGTTTATGCTTCCCCATGTGATAAAAAATGTTTAAATGACACACATCCTGAGAACATTCTCCAGAGGATACAAGTCATGTGTCAACTTAAGAATCGTGCGTTTGTGTTTCAAAAACCATTCAGACCGAGCAATGATCAATTGATCAGTACTGACCAAGAACGGATTGACGCCCTTCAGCGGCTAGGGACTGCAATCGGTCGAGATAACATATTCCGATATGATTGGATGCAGTGCAACAGATGCTTCATTGGTGGACAGGTTGCACCTCATTGTTTTAAGTGATAGTTAACAGTCTGCAACCGGACCTCCAGGGCAACGGAAATTCCTAATGCTTAAAATGCTCTAAATCATTTGTTTTCATTTAATAACTTCCATCTCAGTGTCTGGTCACACCAGAAAGTGGCACCACTGAATCCATCAATCCATATCCAAAATAGGATAGTGCATTAAGGTTAATAAGATATCTTCCTCCTTTTAGGCCCCTGTGGTTCTCCATTTACTTTTTTCTGATTTGTAAATTACCCTCAGTATTTACAGATCATGTCACTGTACTCTATACGTCTGTTAAGCATTACCAAGTCCTCTGTGTGGTGGCAGAAAATGTATCTTATCTTATATTCATGCTAACAATTATATATCTACCAGTGTGTGCTTATTGTATCCTTCTCTGGCATTATACGGTCCACTAGGACATGCCAAAGTTTGTGTGTGTAAGAACATCTGGGAAATTGTTGTGTGTTTTGCCTCTCCCCATGGGAAGTTGAGCTTTCAAGGGCAATGTGTGAGGAAGCAGTCTCCCTGCTCTAAATGTTATGTTTATCCTCTGCTCGGGGCCAGATGTCTGATACTGCCCTAGGTAGTAGGCATCTGAACCAACAGAATCCTTTTTTTGCACTTCCTTGTTTCTTCCTTCCTTAAATGCCAAAAGACAACAGTTTGTTGTAATAAATATACTATTTTCATGATGTAATTTTCTTTTCTTTCTGATTAAAGCTTGGCTCAGCATCTATCTGGTCTGTTTGTGAATCATTAAGTTAGGTTAGGTAACGCTATTTGTACCCGTAGGTAGATTTGTTTTCCAGTAAGAATATCACATCCATTCTGACACATTATTACACAAAACTATTAAAAATATACTACAAACCTAATAAGCAATCAAGGACATGAAAAGCATGCTAGAAACTGATACAGGTACTCAAGGTTCCACCGCTCATGATATAAAAGCGATATAGAGAGAAAATTATAATTAAAGTTTGGAAACCGTTCAAAACTATAACACATAGTATTGCGATAGGCAGTAAAACAGTAAAATTGTTTTGTATTTTATTATTTACTTGTAATATATATTTATATATTATAAATATATATTTATATATTTATTGTTACTTGTAATAAACGTAATAAGCTAGCAGTAGAGTCCTTAGTTACATGATGGAAGCTGTATAACTTGTAAAACGTTAGTCATGGCTGCTATCACGTTAATTAATTCCCCGTAGTGCTATTTTGAGTAACGCTGCTGCTGTCGGCAGGGCTGTGTGGGATTATTGTCTGGAATAGGACACTTGAGAGAGAAAGGTACTTTTTATATTGGTCGCAAGATTCTTGTTGAGGATCTGATGTCTCCACGTCTGCTATTCAAAGCTGTACTGTAGGTAACATTACTAAGACAACTTGGCTACTGGACATTTGACAGCTGATATAAAATTGTCTTAAAGGACAACACAAAAACATTTAAATACTGTCTTCCTTCTTCCATTCTCTCCCTCGTATGTGACATAATAGTGCCATCAACATTAAAACACTGAGACATCTTTTAGAGGAGCATATCAAAAAGTTAGATTACTGTGGAAAAGTTCATTGTGAGCACCAGAACCAGAGAGATTAAAGGCTTCAGGAAGCTTTGCGGGTGTTAATTAGCATAATTAGAGTGCTCTTCTCCAGCTGACTTTTTTGTATAATTTCCAATACAGAAATGTATTTAGGCTATTCTAAATTTTTTATTTTCTTTATTTTCTTACTTTCATACTTCACACTACATATTTTGAGGTACTGGAGTTTTGATTTCCAAGAGCTGTAAACTTTAATCATCAAGATGAAAACAAAAAGGGCTTGAGATGCTTCACTTTGGGTTATGAATCTAGAATATATCAAAGATTCACTTTCTGAATTAAATTACGTTAGAAAAGTAACTTCTCCTGACTCATCTGTATCATTTACTTATTTTTCATCACCTGAAGCATTTATTACACATTTTCCTCCCAGAGTCACACTGTGGATCAGATGTCCCACCTGGTGCCAGAGAGCTGCAGAGACCTGGGAATCCTCCTCATTGTGCTCTTAGCGTGGACTGATGTGAAAAGGTGTTCTCTCCTTCTGTTTACTTTGAGTTTTAAATATTGTCCATATTTGTGTTATAACACCATTTAAAAAAAGATGTGGTTTATGGTTCACATTGTAATAAATTCTCTATATATTAGCACTCCCTGTCTTTACTACTTACTGAAAAGCTAATCGTATACCTCAGATAAAACATGAAACATTAAGGCTGAACTCTTCAGTCTAGTATAAGTTGAAAAGTGAAAATACTCCCAACATGTTTCACATGAAATGTTGAAAAGTAATTATGCAGTGTATTTCTGTGTGTGCAGGAGTATTTTTACTTTCTACCTTATACTTGAAATAAATAATAACAATAAATAAGGAGCCATACACCCAGTAACAGAGCCTGAAGTTTCTGAAGAGTGCCTTGTATGCTGCTCTGATATAAGTCTAGTTTAAGCAATATCAATATCAATCAACAACCAAGTTTGACCAAGGTGCTTCACAGGTTAAAATACAACAAGACACTACTTATACAGTAAAAGTACAGCAATAAAAAATAATACAGTATATATACAGTAATACAGTACACGATATATAGTGATATTAAAATTGCCAGGAATAATAACAGACTTAACTCGAAGGAAATGCCAAATAAAATAGATGTGTTTTTAACAGTGATTTAAAACCTTCGAGACTTGAGGCAGTTCTGATATCGAATGGCAGGTTGTCTGCAGGTTAGGGGCAACTACACTAAAGGCTCGATTGCCTCTGGTTTTAAGTCTGCTTCTGGGTACATCCAGGAGGAGGAGATTGGTGGATCTCAGCACTCTAGCTGGAGTATGAACATGAAGAAGCTCTGTTAAGTACAATAGAGCCAATCCATTAAGGCATTTAAAGTTAAAAGTAAGATTTTAAAATCAATCCTGTAATGAACAGGAAGCCAGTGGAGGGAGCGCAACACAGGTGTAATGTGGTCTCTCTTCTTCTTTCCTGTCAGGAGGCAGGCAGCAGCATTTTGGACTCACTGCAGGCGCTGAATGACTTGTCTAAGCCAACATAAGGAGTTGCAATAGTCAAGGCGGGAAGTTATAAAGGCATCACCCTCTCTAAATCTTTAGGAGGGAGATAGTTGGCTATAGTTCTCAACTGGAAACACAGAATAATAGATAGATACATATATCCTTTATTAATCCTTTGCAGGAAATTACAGTGTCACAGTAGCTTCAAGACAGACCCAATACCACTCAGAGCATATCCATAAGTTAAATTAAAATACCACAATCTAAAAAAATTAGAGTAAATTAGAGTAAATTAGAGTTATTTTTGTGCATTATAGAGTCGTATAGCAGCTGGTATGAATGACTTCCTGTACCGCTCTGTCTTGCACATAAGTGCTGTTTATCACCTTCAGGTGGTGGATTGGGTGTGCAGGGTTGATCAATATTGATCTTAGTTTATTCAATGTTCTGGCCTCTTGCTGAACCGTCTCTAGTTCAGCCCCAGCCACCGAGCCGGCCTTCTTGATGAGCTTGTCCACTCTGTTTCTGTCTGCTGTGCGGACACCGTCTCCCCAACAAGCCACAGCAAAAAACAGAGCACTGGCCACCACTATTTGATAGACACTGCGGTGAGAGGGTTGACAGATATCAAACGACCTTATCCTCCTTAAAAAATAAAGTCAGCTTTGCCCCTTGCGATACCCCGCCTCCATATGGCTCTTCCAGTCCAGCTGGATATAGAATAATAGGCAGGGCTGCTAATGGGGTAGGAGGTGGAGAAAAGGAACTACAAGCAGGTGGTTTCATAGATGTATTTAAGAGAGGGGTAGGAGGAGATGGAGTGGAAACAATGGTAGTTAGCAGACCAGGTGGAGGAGGCTGGAGTGTTGTAGGGCCGTCAAATCTGTTGAAGAATCTGTTCAAATCATCAGCCAGACTCTGTTCGTCATCAGGCAGCGTATCACCCTTCTGATTTATGCCTGTGATCTTCTGCATCCCAGCCTACACCTGCCTCACTCCATCTTGCTGCAGCTGTTGTTCTAATTTCAGCTCTAGCATGACTACATTGTTTTAATAAATTTATGAGAATTAATACCAAATTATGAATTTTAATATTCAGAAAATATTAATTCATAAATCTCTCGCGGGGCACCACCCGATATTCCGTTCGCCCAGGGTCTTGGGATTCCCTGATTATGGCTAATAATTAGACAATTATTCACTAGTGATCAGTTAGTTAACTCAATTATCTTAAATTAGTCAGTCAATCTCATATCGAAGGGGTAAATTCTCGTGGCAGGGACTTGGAGACAGGTAATACACACACAATTCCTTGATTACAGTGAAGTTTATTAACTAACTAAGGTGATATAAAAAAGCGGTTAAAATATACATCCAAGAAATAAACAATGGCTAAACAATGAGAATGTGGGTTTCTATTGTAGGGAGGATTTGACTCATACGGGCAGCTAATGAACGCAAGCTATGAGTTTTAAGTTATCTATTAACAACTACTGGACATCACTGAACACAGAATGCAGGGTTTTGGTCTTACTGCTTGTCGCTTCTCCCAGCCGGGTTGCGTTCTCGGTTAGGACAGCTTAAAGTCGTCGGCCAGTCGCTTTCTCTGCCAGGGAATTGCTTTTGTCAGCTTACTGAAGAAACTCGCAGTGGGGGCTTTCCCAACCCTGGCTCGGGTCAGAGGTTTGGTCGTCCTTTGTTACTGCTGGGGGGGCACTTGGTAGGGTCCGACCTCAGTGGGGTTAGCTCGACGAATAAAGCTTAAAAAGAAAAGAACTTGGTCGTTCTTCAATTAAACTAGTGTAACTTAATGGACTGATAACTTTTAACAAAACAAAACCAAAGAAAATAAAACGCAAGCAAAGTTGCTGAAACGAGGGAAAGCTAAGGTTGCGGCACTTCGCGTGTGTGGCTTGAAAACGAACAAGCCTCCATTGCGCCGGGTCGAATCTTAGGGCGTTGCCGCGAGAGGGGGCACGCTGGGCGCGTGCCGAAGCACAGTTGGAGAGCCAGGAACCACCCAGGACAAGAGAGAGCGACAGAGGGCAGTCCTTTGTTCCCCTGAGGGTGGGCTTGTGTTTTTCTTTAACTTTTAATATGTCTAATCAAAAGAAAAATCTATTAGCACGTATTGTAATCAAATATCTTCCCACAGTCAAACCTTCATTATCAAAAGGTTGTACCATTCTTAGTTTTAAGCTTTTGATAAAAATAAAACAATTGTTAGTAGTTAGACCTTAAAAGTTTAGGAATCACAGATGAGAGGAACGTAACTAGCTTTCTGGATATATTGGCTGTTACACGTTCTTAGAGAATATAAGCAAGCTACACGAATGGCATCAGATTATGGAAAAGATAAATACATTAAAAGGCATTTCACATGATGGCATGTAATACTTATTTTGTCCACTTGGGGGAGCTCGGGTTACATGAGGATAGCTCTGATTAATCCTAAAACAATCTTCTTAAGAGCTGGGGAACTTAGTCATTTTTAACCTTAAATTTGAGCTGGAAAATTAATCAACTATAGGATGACATTTCTTTATCATCATTTCTAAAGGAAGTGTCAGAAAGTATTGTGAACAAAGAATACAATGAATAAATGCAGGTGGCCTTGCTGAAAATTAAAACACTGCAAAATTTACTTATTTAGATTCTTTTCAACAACAAATAACAACAGCAACAACATGGTAACATAAATGGAGTGGGGAGACCTACTTGAGTAACTAAAAGATTTAATTGAACAAGGTAAATGATTCTTGAGGAGACAGTACTCATGTTTACACAAAGGAGTTCAGGGCTGTCCTCCTGGCGTCCTGGAGTTTCTCAAATTTGCATCTGGCTGTGAAAAGGAGAATATCCTTTGATGTTAGGTAATTAAACAAAGAGGGATGTCGGGTGCCATGGTTACGTGTGTGGGGGGCAGTTTAGGGTTTCCTTCCCTCTCTTAACAAGAGTTTTGATAGGCTGTTCAGGAGAACCCTAATCTCTGGTCAGTTTTCCTTTGTCATTGTCAAGCGAACCTTTCACCTTTTCCTTTCACCTTTCCTTTTCCTTCAGCCGTCTGTTGAGTTGATATCTCACCCCCTCCTTTTCTTTCTCCCAGGGAGAGAGAAAGAATTTGGAGTAGTCCAAATTTATTTGATATAAAATGCACAAATCCACACTGTTGGTACACTACACAGCCTATACGCCTCTTTTCCCTCCTTAATCTCCTGTTTCAGTACCCTTTGAAGTTCTTTGATTTTATTTGTGTCTCCTTTCCTGAAGGCCTTTCTCTTCTCATTTAGCAAAGCCTTCAAGCTGCTGGTAATCCATGGTTTGTTATTAGGGAAGCAACAAATTGTGACGGACGGTATGATGTCATCATAGCAGAAATTGATGTAATGGGTAATGCATTCTGTAAGGCCATCAATATTATCCCCATACTCCTCACAGAACACATCCCAATCTGTAGTCTCAAAACAGCACTTCAGAGCTTCCTCTGCTTCAGGATACCAGCATTTAGATGTTCTGATGGTGACAGGAAGCCTCTTCACAGCTGGGGTATAGGAGGGAGAGAGGTGTAGCATGTCATGATCTGAGCACCCAAGAGGGGGCAGTGCAGTACATTTGTATGCATTTTTCACACTGGCATACGATGATCCAGCATTTATCACCCCTTTTTGTGCACTCACCAAACTGTTTAAAAGTGGGGAATGTCTTGAAAGACTGACATGATTGAAATCTCCAGACATAAAAATGAACGCGTCTGGGTACTTGTCTTGAAGTCTTGTGATAGTGGAGTGCACCATGTCACAGGTGGCTTCCGCCTTGGCAGACGGACGGATGTAAACAACAAGGGCTACTACCACTACGGTGAACTCCCTAGGTAGGTAATATGGTCTTAAGCTAACCGCTAAAAGTTCAGTGTGTTTGTTGCATATCTGTTCTTTGATAGTAGCGTGCATAGGGTTACACCACTTGTTGTTGACATGCAGTATAAGCTCCCCTCCTTTCTGCTTACCGCTTGCTGTGATGTCCCTGTCAGCTCGTATCGTCCTGAAACCAGTGAAACTTATCAAAGAGTCAGGCATGTTGTTTGTCAACCACGTCTCTGTCAGGCATACAATACTGCTCTCCCGGTACACTTTCTGAGTCCTAACAAGGGTTTCTAGTTCCTCTAATTTGTTCGTTAAGCAGTGAACATTTCCCATGGTTATACATGGTAGAGCTGGTTTAATAGACTCTCTCCATGATTTCGCTGCGTTCCTCTTGTTTCTCTTCACCCCGGCTCGCGTTCGCCGATGCCTCCTCAGTATGTCATGTCGAGTCCCGAATATTGAGCCATGTACCAGGTTCAACAGTTCCTGGCGATTATATGTTAAGGCAGTTTTCTCCGTCTGTCTTGCGGATATCAGGCACATATTGATAATACACACTATCCGTTGTAGCTTAACTAAAGTACTAAATACTAAAAACACAAACACACTACACACCGCTGCATGCAACAGGCTTCTGCCTCACCGGCGCCATCATCAGACAGTCAAACGTGCACACATCTAAACCATCCTGTGGGTAAGTGCTGAAACAAAAACTGATCTGCACTGCTGACCTGATCTGAGTAATTATAAATCCTACAAGGTGGTATATATTGTGACCTTGCAAACTCTGAGGTCTCAGAACTGATAGAATGCACATGTAGTAAATAGGTGAATCTATACAATGTAAACCACACAAGACCTTCAGAGGTCACAATAAATTACACGACCTGCAGGGCTTCAAACTATTCAGTGTACAGGTAATTATTTGTTTTCAAATGGAACATTTAGTGAAGCTGAACCACTATTGTGGACGTTCTGACGTACGTGCTGAAGTACTGCAGTAAGCGTGTTGACTCATTTCCGTTTCCGGAGCTTGTGTGTTGGTAGCGTGATTTGATGCTGTCGCTAAATACCAGTTAAATTTGTTAGATTTGTCATTACAGCGGCAAACTGTCTGCTAAACACTTATTCTTACAGTAATTCTGCCTAAGCACTCACCATTCTTTTCATCTTTTAGTGACTACAGTTTAATCTCATAGTTGTTTTCAAAAGTTTTGGTAGCTAATGCTACCATACTTTACACCTTGGTAGATCAGTCTTTAGCTACTTTAGCTAGCCAGTCCCTGGTAGTTGGTGCGGAAGTTAGCCTGACATCTAGCCTGTGGTAGCCATCCCCCGGCATCCCCTGAGCAGCCAGGAAGGGATGGCTGGGTGACTGTCCGAAGGAGGAATAGTCGTAAGCATTCAAAGCCCACGGGTCACCACCAACCTGTTAACGTCTCTAACAGATTTTCCCCACTCAGCGACACACCCACTGAGAAACTAACTCTGATCATTGGCAGCTCCATTTTGAGAAACATGAAGTCTCATTTCTAGAAAGCTGCCCAAGTTTATTAGTGGACCAAATCCATGACAACCCAGAGTTGAGACCAGGAGGCCTCTGCCCTTCCATTTCAGCAGTTACTTACCCAAAACCCTACGCAGAGTCGCAGTCTAACACACTTCTCTGCTCCTCCATTTCAGGAGTTACCTAGTGAAAATCTTATAGTGACGGTGTCTGCCCCCCGACCACTGAAATTATTTAAATCAAAGGTAAACAGAAGAGGAGCTGTGAATATAAACCTTATTAAAAGTAATACCACAAGAGCAATAGTAATCTCTCTCTTCTAAAGGTGTACTAGTAAATGAACTAATATCAGATTATAATATTGATTTATTTTGTCTTACTGAAACCTGGCTGGGTGATGTAGAATATGTTAGCCTAAATGAATCCACCCCTCCCAGTCATATTAATACTCACATTCCTCGAGGCACAGGCCGAGGAGGTGGAGTTGCAGCTATCT